>NC_043960.1:10619922-10752422 GCF_902148855.1 Sphaeramia orbicularis
AGACTCCATGGGTTTTACTGGTGAATCACTGTTGTTAGAAGATGGTGTTTCCATGGTAACTATGGAGCCTGTCAGTTCCCAAATAAAATTTTCTCGATACTGAACTTTTTAAAAAGAATTTATCATCATTTATTATAATATTATCTTCTGTATTTTGCATTGTATCAGTCTAAATCAGGTATACAGGTCCTATATTTCATTTACTGATCATGTAGAAGTTCATAAAAGCTCAGATTAAAGTTAATTGTCATAATATGAGAAACAGAGAAAAATCAAGAAAAAGCAACTTTTTCAGCAAATCTATCATTAATTGAACATAAAACAAGCATCTCAATCCACTGTTACTGATCAGACTCCATGGGTTTTACTGGTGAATCACTGTTGTAGAAGATGATGGTGTTTCCATGGTAACTACAGAGCCTGTCAGTTCCCAAATAAAATTTTCTCTATACTGAACTTTTTTAAAAGGATTTATCATCATTTATTATAATATTATCTTCTGTATTTTGCATTGTATCAGTCTAAATCAGGTATACACGTATTATATAGGGTGACACAAAAAAACGGGAACTTTTTAACAATCCAATAAAACCAAGAGTGATGGAAGAAAAATATTTAATTCATAGTAATTGAAACCTTAAAACATGCCATTTAAGAAACAATGATGGAATTTTCATTTTTTTAAAATTAAAACGGGAATTTTTGAATGCCGTGGACTCCGTAAGACAGACTCGCGTACAACATCATTGTTCTGTGGAGTACGAGCACTTCTTGGTCGTCCTGTTGGTTTCTTCTTTAGGGCAGATCCAGTCTCTTCAAAGTTATTAATCCAACATTTTATTGCGTGTTTTGATGGAACAGCACCATGACGTCCTAAGTTGTAAAAACGTCGGAACTCCCTCTGCGCAGCTGTCAAACTATCACTGTTTTTATAAAACATTTTTATGGCTAACGCACGCTGTTGCCTGTTCCACTGATCCATGGTTACTAAAATGGGGGTGTGTTTACTTGCTCAAGGTCACTGTCCCGCAGTGCTGCCACTTGCTCATGTCTGCCAATACACACTTCAAAAATTCCCGTTTTTTTGGGTCACCCTGTATTTAATTTACTGATCATGCAGATGTTCATAAAAACTCAGATTAAACTTAAGGGTTATCGTATCAAAAACAGGCAAAACTGAAGAAAAAGTGACATTTTCAGTAAAATCTATCATTAATTGAACGTAAACCCAGTGTGTCCATCCACTGTCATTGATCCAACTCCATGGGTTTTACTGGTGAATCAATGTTGTAGAAGATGACAGTGTTTCCATGGTAACTACAGATCCTCTGAATGTCCAAATGGGTCATATATGATGACCATGAAAAGATGACAATCTGCATTTTGGACCAATTAATTACATGTACTGATAGGATTAGTGGATCAGAAGTTATTTAACATTGTCGGTTGTTTGGGTTTTGATTGATAGATAGATAGATAGATAGATAGATAGATAGATAGATAGATAGATAGATAGATAGATAGATAGATAGATAGATAGATAGATAGATAGATAGATAGATAGATAGATAGATAGATAGATAGATAGATAGATAGATAGATAGATAGATAGATAAAAATTTGGAGTTGTCATTATTTATCGGTTATTATGCTATTATTTTACTGGTCCGGCCCAGTGGAGATCAAATCAGGCTGAATGTGGCCCCTGAAAGAAAATAAGTTTGAGATCCCTGTATTAACCCTTTCATGCATGAATTACGAGAACCTTAATCACAATTTTTCCCTGTTTTGTATTTTTATTTTTTAACCCGCCACCACCACCCCTTTCGGAGGACAACTTCATTTTTAACTATACAAGGGTTATTTTCTTTTGTTGAGAACACAAGAAAATAACCCCTGTATCATCAAGATAAGAAGACAAAATGAAAATTCTTGAACTATCAATTTTTAATTACAGCTTATGTTTAAGTAACAATCTCAAACTTTATATTCGCATGTTCATCCATTCCTTGCTCGTATACATACAGGGTGGGGAAGCAAAATTTACAATGAACATTTAGTTGTTTTTTCTCAGCAGGCACTACGTCAATTGTTTTGAAACCAAACATATACTGATGTCATAATCATACCTAACACTATTATCCATACCTTTTCAGAAACTTTTGCCCATATGAGTAATCAGGAAAGCAAACGTCAAAGAGTGTGTGATTTGCTGAATGCACTCGTCACACCAAAGGAGATTTCAAAAATAGTTGGAGTGTCCATAAAGACTGTTTATAATGGAAAGAAGAGAATGACTATGAGCAAAACTATTACGAGAAAGTCTGCAAGTGGAGGAAGCAACAAAAAACGTACCAAAGCTTTTATTAAAGCTCTCAAATCCAAAATCCTAAAGGATCCAACCAAATCCATGAGAAAAATGGCAATTGAACTTGAGGTAGACAACAAGAACGTTAGAAATGCAATAAAATAAAATATAATTTGAAGTTAAAATCTTACACAAGAACACCAAAACACTTTTTGACAACAGCAACAAATCCAACTTTAGCAATTTTTGGGAATAATGTTTATGGCCGCCTTCTAGCCCAGATCTAAACCCTCTGGATTCTGCTATTTGGGGCGTTTTAGAACATGCTACCAATAGAACATCACACAGCAATGTCGACTTTCTTAAAGATACTATTAAAGAAGAATGGGAGAAGTTGTCACCCGAATATTTGAGGAACACTTGCGCAAGTTTCAGGAAGCGTGTGAAGGCAGTTACTGAGAAAGAAGGAGGACACATAGAATAAAAACATTTTCTATTATGTAAATTTTCTTGTGGCAAATAAATTCTCATGACTTTCAATAAACTAATTGGTCATACACTGTCTTTCAATCCCTGCCTCAAAATATTGTAAATTTTGCTTCCCCACCCTGTATACATAGAGGGAGGGCTCATATAGATGAAAGTGTACAGGGACAGGATGAGACATAACCGTGGTTCCTCTTTAGGCATGAAAAAAACAATGCGACTGGCAAAAATGCCCACTCAGATGGATACCATGCATTTAATATTTGAAGCCAAGAAACGTGTATTTACTGATATTTAAAAAAGGCAATTCGACTTGTCAATCAAGCACAGTACCTAGCTCCAACAAATCCCCTATTGATCAAATTAAATGCTCTAAAAATACACGATCTGATTGACCTCAATACTCTTATTATAATGTATAAAGCCCATGAACATATGCTCCCCTACAGTCTACAGGAGATATTTGAGCCCAGGCAAAGTAATTATAATTTAAGGGGAACTGAAATCTACAAGAAAATTAAGTGTAGAACAAACATAAAAAGCCAGTGTATCTCTGTCAGAGGGGTCCATCTGTGGAATAATCTGAAAACTTAAAAATGTATTCTTCAATCTGTGCATTTAAAAGGATGTATAAATCCACTATAATAAGAAAATATAGAACATTATAGAAGTACACATAAAATAAGATATTATAGTTAATTGGTTATCATGATAAGCAGATACTATCATATTTATTGATCATTGTATTTGGAGTAAATATTTAAAGTGTATATAAATATTATAGTTTATATTAAAAACGGTTGATTATGCAAATCTGATTGTGAATGAGGTGACTAAAAAAAAGTGTATATGAATGGTTTTTATGGATGTTTTGTGTTATTGTAAAAAAAAATATACACAGGAAAATGTGTGTTAACAAAGCAAAAGAGGCAGATCTAGTTTGATTATTAGTTCGTAAAAAGGGGATGGGAGTCAATAAGTTATACTTCTTCCCGCTCCTTTTCGAGTGCGAAAAAATTGTATTTATTTATTTGTTTTGACCATGTTGTATGATTCTTTATTATCTGATGATTCTATGTGCTCGAAATAAACTACTACTACTACTACTGGGTAAAAACTATGAAATAAAAATGTTTTTAATGCTGCTAATCTGATGTTTTCTTATATTTAACCCTTTCATGCATACTGGTCACTACAGTGGACAGCTATTCTACAGCTGTTTTCTTGTGTATTCATGGATTTTGTTGTTCTTTTCGTTGTTGTTTTTTTTGTTTTTTTACACATATGTTTATCAAAGTTTTAAGACACTACATATCTTTTCTGAGGTGAATTGGTAACATTATGTAGATCTCTCCTGAGCATAAACCCCCAGAATCACAAGCGTTACCTATAGTTTTCACACAATTTATCAGTAAATACATGTTTCTGTGCGTCAAAAATTAAATGCATGGTGTCCAGTTGAGTGGACATTTTTGCAACTTCATGAAAAATAGGTTCATAAGAATTTTTTTTTTCATTATTATTTTTTTTAAATGTATTTTTTAATTTCTTTTTTTTTTATTATTTAAAAAAAAATTGATTAAGGTTCTCATAATTCGTGTATGAAAGGGTTAAACATACTCTAATATTAGTTATTACTCACTTCATGTAGATAATATAAAAAAAAAAAAACATGTTAAGAAAAATGATAAGTACAATCTAATAACAACCAGAAACTGGTTTACACTCAAACATGTTAGTGCAGATCAGGTTTATCCAAAACAGTAAAGTTACAGTAACGGTATGAATGTCAGTGTATGGGATGATGCATAAGTGTCCACTGCGTTGGCTGATATGGAACTAAAACAACAAAACCCACCAATATACAAGAGAACAGATGGAGAATAGCTGTCCACTGGACTGACCACTATGCATGAAAGGGTTAAAGCAACATGTTGCCTTGTTTCCTGTGCAGGTCTGAAACCATCGGTGCAACTGGAGGACGATACCTCCTGCTGGTCCAAACAGGCACAGCGCGACCAAATGCACTTCGCGTGTCCGTCCATCAGCGCTCGAATGAGGAAGAGGAGAGCCTTTGCCGACAAAGAGCTGGAGAACGTGATGCTGGAGCGAGAGCTGAGGCAGAGAGAGCTGCAGAGCGACCTCTCCTTTCCGTCCTCTGCCCTGGTCCCGGTGCTTCACCCTCCACCCCTGCCCATCTCCCCGAACCTCCACTGCTGCCTCCTTAACAAGGATCCTACTGTTGCAGCTGGATCCAGTTATGTGCCCGTATATAAATATAAGCCCCTTTACGAGTGCGACTTCCAGCTTTACCAGGTCTTCCACGGTAAGAGCAGGTCGTCCGCAGAAGGTGACTATAATGACTACTTTAGCGCGTTATGTCAGGGCTCGGAGAGAACCAGGGAGGAGGAAGAGGAGCAGAGGAGCAAGAAAAAAGAGGAAAACCAACCAGGACAAAGGCTCAAAAGACACGGTGTTGCTACGTCAAGTTCAGACCTTGTCAAGGAAACTTCAGTATCTGCAAAAATAATGGACTCGAACGGCTCTTCGACAGCCCCGTCCTCTATTTCTGGATCAGATTTTGGTGGTCCAAACATCAGTTCGGCGAGCAGGAGTTTTGATCCCATACTTCTGACAGCTAAGAGTTGGTGCTCAGACACTCCCGCTGTCCAGGCAAGTCCTCACGCTGACTCTATCAAGAGCCCTCATGGCACCTCAGGCAGAACTCCTGCTGTGAGGCCATTACCTTTCTCTGTAGAGGCGCTGCTAAGAGCCTGACAGGAAAAAAAAAAAAAAAATGGACGCTAAAAATGTAGAGCACTTTGATGTGTGGACTAAGAACTGATGTGGCAAGAGTAAATATAAAAACTGCAGCTTTTTAACCCTCCGGTATCCGGACTTTGCACTTCATTTTAAAAAACTTCATATTATTTTTCACAATTTACATAAGGTTAGAATTTAAAAGTTGTTCAATTTTGCATGATCTTTAAAATTCTGGCCACCTTATAAACAAAAGAAAATTACAAGACTAGCATCTGTCTCCCAAGTGTGCCTAAAACGCACTATTTCTTCCAATTGATATGTATGATTAGGGCTGACCTTGATTTATAAAAATAAAATCAAATTAGAGCAGAAAAATAAATCAATATATAATAGTGAATAGTTTGATTTATAGGTGTGCATTTTACGCACATTTGGTGACAGATGCTAGTATTTTTCAACATTTGACCTAGCGCCAAAAATAATCATGCAAATTAACCAATGTTGCTGTTAATCATTGACATATGCCAGGCTGCAAAAATCAAATAATATGTGATCCACTTTTTATGTAGTATATTGAAAAATATATATATATATTTTTTGTTTTTTGCATCCAAACAAAAAGGTTTGTTTACATTACAAACACAGCATTTAAAGGGTTAAAAAATGTGACAGTTATTGAGTATTTGGTATTTTTATTTATGGCTCAAGTTGATGAAATAGAAAACAGTGTAAAAGAATTAAAAACTAACTGTATGAACATTTTTTTTGGACATTATTCCACATGTGTGCAAAAAAGGCACACTTGGTGCTTAGTAAGGGCCTTGCTGGACGGGATACCGGAGGGTTAATCCACATTTTATGAAAAGGAATAATTGCTTAAAAGTTGCTTGAAAATGTTTACCAGGACTTGATTTTATATTTTTTCAATGTAAATGAAATGTATTTTGCTATATTTTAAAGATATTTAAAGATGTACACCCCTGTTATATTTTCACATATATGCCTACATTTAACATTTTGTACAAATATACACTTTCAAGATGTAACCTTTTTATATTCCTTTGTCAGCACTGTGGTGAAACTATACTTGACCACTCTGCTGTGACCCTCTAACATCGATCATATACTTTTTTTTTTCCCTGCTGAACAAATATACGGCACATCCATAAAACAAAGCTGATGAAAAAGTCGACCAGTGTTTGAACTTGTGCCCATGTCTCTGTTTACGCTTTGATTTTTAAATCAAAGTGGAGCTCAGCTTGTGTGCCGCTTCTAGGCTGTGAAATTTCACAAAACAAACCAGGTGTGTCTCCGAAAATCTCCCTCAGCTCATAAAAAACTAACAAAGACAGAAACGTAAGGTCAAGCAGATGGGTGGCCGACAAGATAGTTATGCAAGGGACCAAAAATGACAAAACAAAACATCTACCTGTGATGTTTCTGCATCTTTAACTGCAAAAATCAAAATCTTACCAAGTGTATTTTTTTCATTTCTAGTCAAATATCTCATCACGCTTAAAATAAGACATAATCACCTAAAGAGTAACTTTTCGGTGAGATATAAGAACTTATTTTTAGACAACAGATCTTGAAAATCTTATTTCAAGAAATCTTACCAAGATAATTTGCACTTGTTCCATTGGCAGATTTTTTTTTTTTGCTCAATTTAAATTTTTTTTTGCTTAATTCGAGATTTTTTTTTTTTTTTTGCTTAATTTAAGATTTTTTTTGTTTAATTCAAGATTTTTTTGCTTAATTCGAGCCAAAAATCTGCCAATGGAAAAAGTGCAAATTATCTTAGTAAGATTTCTTGAAATAAGATTTTCAAGATCTATTGTCTAAAAATAAGTTCTTATATCCCAATGAAAAGTTACTCTTTAGGTGATAAGATAAGAAATCTTACCATGATAATTTGCACTTGTTCCATTGGCAGATTTTTTTTTTTTTTTTTTTGCTTGAATTAAGCAAAATAATCTTGATTTAAGCAAAAAAAAATCTTGAATTAAGCAAAAAAAAAATCTTGAAGCAAAATAAACTAACAACAACCTGGAATTAAGTAAAAAAAAAAAAAAAAAAAAAAAAAGAGAAAAAATCTACCAATGGAACAAATGAAAATTATCTTGGTAAGATTTCTTGAAATAAGATTTTCAAGATCTATTGACTAAAAATAAGTTCTTACATCCCACTGAAAAATTACTCTTTAGCTGATAAGAAATCTTGCCATGATAATTTGCACTTGTTCCATTGGCAGATTTTTTTTTTTTTTTTTTGCTTGAATTAAGCAAAAGAATCTTGATTTAAGCAAAAAAAATCTTGAATTAAGCAAAAAAAAAATCTTGAAGCAAAAATAAACTAACAACAACCTGGAATTAAGTAAAAAAAAAAAAAAAAAAAAAAAAGAGAAAAAATCTACCAATGGAACAAATGAAAATTATCTTGGTAAGATTTCTTGAAATAAGATTTTCAAGATCTATTGACTAAAAATAAGTTCTTACATCCCACTGAAAAATTACTCTTTAGCTGATAAGAAATCTTGCCATGATAATTTGCACTTGTTCCATTGGCAGATTTTAATTTTTTTTGCTTGAATTAAGCAAAAGAATCTTGATTTAAGCAAAAAAAAAAAAAAAAAAAAAAAAAAAATCTTCAATTGAGCAAAAAAAAAAAAAAGAAAAAAAAATCTACCAATGGAACAAATGAAAATTATCTTGGTAAGATTTCTTGAAATAAGATTTTCAAGACCTATTGTCTAAAAATAAGTTCTTATATCTCACTGAAACGTTACTCTTTAGGTGATTATGTCTTATTTTAAGTGTGATGACATATTTTGACTAGAAATCAGAAAAATACACTTGGTAAGATTTTGATTTTTTCCAGTGTTCTGCTATTTTTTGCCAAGTGAAAACACATAAATGTAATTCATTATTTATTCACATTTCATGAGCTCAATTGTCGCTCAGTGCAAGCCTTTTTTTATTTCAAGCTCTAGTCTGTCATTCTGATCGTATGGCGTACTGATTAATATTTTATACAGTATCATTTCATCATCACGCCAAAAGAGTGAGGGAATGAGGGAAATATTCACCAAAGGGGATGGGAGGGTGCCAGCGTTGCCTAGGTGACATTGTTCTTTATTGTGTGCAGAGCTTGACGCCGGCAGAGTTTGTTTGAACATGCATTTGATCTATATCCACTTTCTACTTTTTCTCTCCTTCTCTGTTTTTTTGTTCTCCATGGTTATCTCTGAGAGATGGAGGTCAGATACTTTTGACAACTCTGGACCTTGTGGCGTCAACACAGAGGTGATAGCGTGCTGCTCCGTGCCGTTGTTGGCCAGTGTCTACCAGCATATCACAAAGCCTTCTCCCATTTTTAAACAGACAGACACACAAGGAAGATTGGCACAAAGGGTGGTGAGGATGTGAGTCTGGAAGCAGCGCTGAATATGGCCTATTGTGTTTTATTGTACACTAACAGCAATGATTTTACAACATTAAAACCTCCTCTGCGTAGAGAGTGCTGATTGCCATTTTCACTATGATGACAAAAAAAAAAAAGCAACAATCACAAAGGAGTGATAATGACTTCTGTGTGGAATAAATCAATTTTTTTTCCCCCTGTTAAAGCTAGTGAAAAGGCAAGTTTTATCCAGTTCCCCCTTTGTTTTATTCTAGAACAGGGGTGTCGAACTCATTTTAGCTCAGGGGTCACATTCAGCTAAATTTGATCTGAAGCGTCCCGAACCAGTAAAATAATAACATAATAATATATAAATAATGTCAACTCCAAACTTTTCTCTGTTTTAGAGCGAAAAAAGTAAATTTGCATTATGAAAAGGATAACATCTACAAACTATCCTTTCAAAAGACGTGAATAACATGAACAAACTGAAAAAAATAAGTGTCATTTTAACAATATTCTGCCTCAGTTTATCATTTACACATGTACATTATAACTTACAGATCACAGTGGATCAACAAATACACAAAGCATTTAGTAACAGCCAGAATATTGTTCTCATTGTACTTACTTCTCTTTAAGACATTTCAGGTTGTTCATATTTGTTGAAGTTATTCACTTTTTATTTTTTGCAAAATTATACTTTGTTGCAGTGTAAATGCATGAAAATATTTACATGTATAAAGAGAAAAATTTGGAGTTGTCATTATTTATATGTTATTATCCTCCTGAGACCCAGTAATGCATTTTTGTCCTCTGTAGGGGACAAAAATTTAACAGTTTTACTTAAGAAATGCTGCCCATTGTAAACAGCATTACATTGAAAAATAAAAAATAAATGAGAATAATTTAAAAAATGTATCTAAAAAAATGTGGCATTATGGAGTTTCCAATTAAGACAATTGTTTAATGTAAAAAAGCTAACAAAAAAAACAAAAAAAAACAAAAAACAAGTCACTTTCCTGGGTCTCAGGAGGTTATGATAGTATTTTACTGGTCCTGCCCACTTGAGATTGAATTGGTCTGAATGTGGAACCTGAACTAAAAGAATTGTTAATATCATAGTATAATTTTTGCATTTCACAAATTCATCCCAAGGGCCAGACTGGACCCTTTGGCGGGCCAGATTTGGCCCCCGGGCCGCATGTTTGACACCTGTATTCTAGAGTGTCCTTCAATGAGATATGTGGTGGTTTGATAGATTGCGACCTCTTTGAAACGCCACTTACGTTCTGCTGTTCTTGTTAAGGATTGTGCCAAGGTTCAACAGATTGGCTTCAGTAGTGGCTTTTCCATTGAAATTGCGCAAATGTAACTTGCGCATAAAAATTTACCTAATGGAAAAAACGACAATTTGGCCAAAAGTCTCATTTTACAATTAAAAGTTTTTGTGCTGGCAGGAGGTGGTTTTTCGGGCGTAGCGCAAATGGTATATCACGCAAAACTGCAACGAAAACACCTTTTTTCGCAACTAGAGTCAGGTGAATTAAAAAAACAGATGTTGACGGACATTACAACAAGCGAAGAAGAAGAAGAAACATGTCGCGGTATGTGTGGACACACCAGGAAACCCAATCATTTTTTTTATTTAATATGAAACAGAAGGAAAATATATAATAATAATGAATATATCTGTAAATCAACACCATACTATGTGTCAGCCCTGCGATGAACTGGCGACTTGTCCAGGGCGTACCCCGCCTTCGCCCCTGTGTAGCTGGGATAGGCTCCAAGCGACCCCCGTGACCCTAGTGAGGATAAAGCGGGTTCAGATAATGAATGAATGAATGAATCAACACCATATTTACGTTCGTCGCCATGTTTATGGAATGACTTCTCGTGTCATCTCGCGATAATAAATAAACAAATCATCATATTTGTGATTTAATGGAAAAACCGACATTACGCACTTCTGTTTTATAGACATTCAGTAAATATCAGTAAAGTTTTGCGCAGATGTCCAATGGAAAAGCAACTCCTGTTGTGTTTTCTCGTGTTTCCACATAATGTCTTCAATTCAAGCTTTTTTTTTTTTTTTTATTTAGCAATTTTGGATTGAACAGGATTTCTGTTTCTGTTTCTACCCATTGCAACTCAGAGTCAGGAGGGCAGACATCATCAGAGTGTAGGTTCATTATGCTGTCCACACATCCCATCCCACTTCTGTTTTGTTCGATATTTAGTAAATATCTGTAAAGTTTTGCGCATACATCCAATGGAAAAGCCACTATTATTGTGTGCTCTTTAGAAAGGTTTGATTCTACCTGCAGTTGCCAGGTCATTAACATTTTCCTGGGTTGAACAAGGAAAGAGAAAAAGAGGATGTGGCGGGTTAACCGAATTAAAGCCTGTACGCTGACAAAGCACTTTCAACAGGTTGAAACATGTTTTTGGATTTGTAGCAGCTCGGCTCGCTCACCCCCGACTGTTCTCCTTCCCCACCCCTTTGCCTTTTGTCGCCCACTTCAAGT
The DNA here is from genome assembly GCF_902148855.1 of Sphaeramia orbicularis. Lineage (NCBI taxonomy): Eukaryota > Metazoa > Chordata > Actinopteri > Kurtiformes > Apogonidae > Sphaeramia > Sphaeramia orbicularis. The sequence continues at coordinate 10,631,410 of NC_043960.1, forward strand.
GCTCCTGCTGTTCATTCTCTCATTTTGCCTCATTTCCATTTCAGCCGGATTGATTTCATTCCGTCCAGGGTAGAAAAGCATTTCTTTTGGCATTTCCACGTAACTCAGATCATTATAATTTCCTCATACAGACAATCAGTAGCAGTAGGTACAGGAAAGATGGGAGAGAGAGAAAGAAAAGAGGTATAGGGAGAAGCAGTGTTGCAGTTTATGGTGCTTTAAACCACTTGACTAAGGGTCACCCTGAGCATTGCAGTTTTTACTTTTTTTTTTCTTCTCCACTGGCCTCATCTTCGCGTAGTATAAGACCATCATATTACTGCAGTGTAGCCCAGACCTATCAAAATGATCTTTGTTTACCTATTGCCTTCATTTCCTATACCACCTTACACTGTTTACATTAGCGCTGTGCAAAGGAATGCGTGCAGAGAAGGTAAATTATCATTCGAGCCCATTTTTCACAGGACTACAGCCTCACTTCAAGACCTGAACGAATGGACCAGATCTCTGAAGTTGTATTATATACATACTGTATCTCTCTTAGCTCTCCCACTGGACAGATCACCAGCAACATTTAGTATCAGAGCTGGTGGAAAGCCTTTGATCGTCCTGCCAGACAGAATTGGAGTGGACTAAAAGCATACATCTTGGTGTGGCAAGGTCATTTCCCTGGGCACTTCTAAGGGAGCTGCTATGTGAATTTAATAGGGTTGTTATGGGATGTGTGGACAGCATAAAGAACTCAACACATTGATGATGTCTGCCCTCCTGACTCTGAGTTGCTATGGGTAGAAACAGAAATCCTCAATCCAAAATTACTTAAAAAAAAAAAAAAAAAGCTTGAATTGAAGACATTATGTGGAAACACAAGAAATCATAACAGTTGTCGCTTTTACATTGGACATCTGCGCAAAACTTTACCGATATTTACTAAATGTTGAAAAAAGAAGTGCGTAATGTCTGTTTTTCCATTAAATCACAAATGCGATGATTTGTTTATTTATTAACGCAAGATGACACAAGAAGTCATTCCATAAACATGGCGACGAATGAAAATATGGTGTTGATTTACAGATATGCTCAATATTATTGTATATTGCCCCTCTACTGTATCTTGTACTAAATTAAAAAATGATTGGGTTTCCTAGTGTGTCCACATATACCGCGACATGTTTCTTCTTCTTCTTTACTTGTTGTAATGTATGTCAACATCCGGTTTGTTAATTCACCCAAGTCTTGTTGCGAAAAAAGGTCTTTCCATTGCAGTTTTGGGTGATATAGCATTTGCGCTACACCCGAAAAACCACCTCTTGCCAGGAAAAAAAACTTTTAATTGAAAAATGAGACTTTTGGCGAAATTGTCGTTTTTTCCATTAGGTAAATTTTTATGCGCAAGTTATATTTGTGCAATTTGAGGGTCAATGGAAAAGCAACAACAGATGCAAATGTTACTTTTCTCTGTAATGATTTGGTTTTTTTTATTTGGAAGTAATAAATTGACTTTACTTAAGGACAGATACTTTAACATGTGGGTTTGATTTCTTAGATCACTATCTTTGATGTGCTGATGGATGTTATCATTATACTTCAGGTCGTACTTCTTCTATTTATTTCAGCAAAGTATCTGCAACATTGAGTATCAGGGTTCAGGGTAAAGCCTTTTGATGTGCCTGCCAACCTGCATGCGCTTTAGATTCTCTCTTGTCCCACCCTGCCCTGCAACAGCCCAGCATGCTCTTTGGTGTTTGGTAGCCAAGCTTAACCCAGAGGCACTGGTGTAGAGTTACGCCATAGCAGTGTGTGTGCATGTGTCTGTTTGAGACATTTATTTGCAGATATACAGGCCAGCAATGAAAGCATCTTCAGCGTGGCATTGCTTCGGTTAGCACACAATCATTCCAATGCCATTCAGTCATCACTGCAAATAAAACACACCGAGGATAAAACATATTTTTGCTGTGACTCTACTGAGATACTGCGGTAAACTGTAAAAGGATGTGCCGTGATTTCTTCAGATACCAAGCTTTATTCATATCAACCCCCTTCGGCCAGTGATGTAATTCATTTACACGCAACAAAACTGTGCCAATGATCATTCATCAGGATTTGTCAAAGTCTGATAGTGATATCATGGAGATGTTTGTGTGCTACATTTTGACCGTCAAGGATCAAATCGCTATCTTTGAGGAGCAGAGAAATATAAAACCAACCAAGTCTGTTAACTATTTTTGGTGAATTGTGCCTCTACATTATATTAAGCGTCAGAGAAATGTGTAATTTTGGTTTTATTTGATCACCTTGTATGCCATCATATCCCCTTAACCCTGTAAAGCCTGAACCATTAAATCATTGGCAGAAAATTCCAGTTCTTTGAAATTGGAGCCTTTATTGGTCCTTCTGAACAACCCAATCTTTTTTTTTTTTTTTCAAATATCAATTTCCATGTATGAGTACCATATCATGTATCATATTTGATACATTGGGTCTCAATGTTCAAATCTTATTATTTTTGAACAAACAAAAACATAATTTAACAAAAACATGCCTAACAAATTGGTAAATCCTTTTCAAAATTGGTAAAGTTCGGCCTCCTTTCTCATTAAAGACAATCTTGTAGTGTCACTGGAAAGGCCTCTGGTGAACGAATTCCTCCCCCCTGGTGGATTATCTGTGTATTGCATGTATCTAATTGTATACGTCAGGTTTTTCAAGAAAAAAAAATATCACATTGATCATGTAGAGGGCTTCAAAACTCATGTATCAAATATGATACGTTTTGCGTTATAGGGTTAACTAACACTAACATTTAATGATATATGCAGTTGATAAATTAGAAATGAAATGACATATTGAGAACATACAACACTAAAAGCAACCACCAATAAAGTGTTATTATGTCATCAGTAAATATGATTTCTGTTAGACTCTTCTGTTAGATTTTATCTGCAACAGTGTTAAAAATGTTTTTGTTTTTTTTTAATGAGAGACCCCTACCAACATAAATATCATATTGTATGTTCAAGATATGGGCCCTGAAAATCCTAGGTGGGTGCTGATAAAGATATTACCAAACACATTTTATATGAGGGATGGATGGACAGACAGACAAACAAGACACAATCAATAGATCATAACACCAGACAGCCCTGGTTAAATCTGTCTGCAGAGCACAGACAGAGTTTGGGTAGCGCGGTCCAAGAAGTGCCCCCATGTCAAGGACAGGGATTGCAGAGACAAACAAACTAATGCAATAAAAAACTTCACTTTATCTAACATGCTGTGAAACTCAAGAATAAATGCCCTGTAAGAGCTTAGTGTCTGTGCATTCTTGCTTCTATTACTGTGCATTTTTACCAGCCATCAGTAAATATACATTAACCCTTTGCTATAATAACTAGGGCTGTGTATTGGCAAGAATTTGGCGATACCATACAAATCACAATACTAGGATCACGATACAATATATCGCAATATATCACGATGCTGTTAACAAGGCAATATTTTTGGTTGTGTTCCTTTTTTTAAAAGACTATATCCTGGAAAAACGTATTGTGCAACATTTGGATAAATAAAGTTTTAATATGCGGCTTTACCAGAACAAAAATCACATACATAAATAATGTTTTACAGACATTACAGTTTCAGATCCTGCTTAAATGTTCGGATTCTATTGCCAAAAGAATGCATAGTGTTCAGTCCCTGAATCATCCAACATCAGAACATTATTTTTGTGCATTCCCAATAAAAAAAAAAAAAAAAAAAAAATTGCCTCTTTCAGACAGTAAAAAGTGCTTTTAGGATGCTTGAAATAACCATTATCAATTTTAAAAAACTATATGTATGACCTGCAGTATCACAATACTACTTTTGTGGTATACAAACAACAGAGCAAAACACCCAAATAAAATAACATAAATAAAAATAAAAGAACATGATAAACAAAAAATCAATCTTGGCCATGTCTGCATTTGAATAAATACTTAAAAATATCAATACAGTACTTTTTAATATCGATACAGTACCATAAAGTGAAATATTGCGATATATTGCTGAACTGATATTTTCTCACACCCCTGATAATAACTCAAGTACAACAACATGGATTGTTTTTTCTACATTATTAGATAATTGGTATTAACACTTATACGTAACATTCACTACAGTTACATTTTAGATTGTTTTCCTGAAAAAAACATGTTATCTTTGTAGAGAGAAGCTTTTTGACACTATGCTCAAAAATATATTTCTCATTAAAGATGTGTTTAACCCATAAAGGCCCAAACAGTCACCGGTGACCACAACCATCTAATGATTTAAACTGTTTAATACCTGTTGATCCACTAATCCTATCAATACATGTAAATAATTGGTGCAAAACACCGTTATTCATCTTTTCATGGTCATCAAACATGACCCATTTGGGCATTCAGAGGCTACATAGTTACCGTGGAAACACCGTCATCTTCTACAACATTGATTCACCAGTAAAACCCATGGAGTTGGATCAATGACAGTGGATGGACACACTTGTTTTTAGATTCAGGTAATGATATATTTGCTGAAAAAGTCACTATCTTCAGTTTTTCTCTATTAATAAACTTTGAATTTACTTTGAGTTTTTATGAACATCTACATGATCAGTGAATTAAATATAGGAAAATACATGATTTACACTGAAAAACACAACACACAGAGGATAATGTCATCATAAATGGTGATAAATCAGTTAAATAAATTGGTTAAATATGGAGAAAAATTCATATGGGAACTGCCATGAATGTAGCACTGGGTGTTTATGGGTTAAGCGAACAGTTGACTGTCATACATGTATCTCATTCAAAATAATCCAATCAGACACATTATTTGTTTGGGAGTAATGATGCTCAGTTTTACAATGACTCATGTTTAAAGAGTTAAACCAGAATGTGAATGTGAGAGCGAATGAATAATGGATCAATAATGTAAAGTGCTTTTGGTGCCTTGAAAAGCACTATAGAAATCTAATCCATCATCATTATTATTATTATTATTATTATTATTATTATTATTATTATTATTATTATTATTAATTAAAGCAACTCAAACACTTTAGTGTATGTTTGATATGCAAGTGTTTTGCTAAACAGAAAGGTTTACAATAGTGTTTTTCAACCTTGGGGTCGGGACCCCCACACTGGGTCGCCTGGAATTCAAATGGGGGTCACCTGAAATTTCTAGTAATTGATAAAAATAAAATTACTAATAAAATATATATGGTCAGTTGTGAGACAATCACAATCCATAAAAGACATGACAAATTGTGAAGCTGAAACTGAAGCACTGTGGTACTGTTTATCTGTCAATTGTTCATTGTGGTCGGTTTCAGATGCTGCAGCTCTTTCATAATTCATAGTTTGAGTTCTTGTTTGTCGGTATTAATTGTCAGCCTTGTAAATCCAAGCTGGACTGACTGTACATATCCTGACCAAGGAAAATAAAATTCTCACTTTGTGCAGTAATCTACACCTGGCTTTTCTGCCTCCGTCCATAATAATATACATTATATAGACTAAATGTCATCTAAAATTAACATTTATTTGCAACATAGTATAGCAAATTATTTCATGATCAAAAACAAATTAATTTCGGCTACAAAAAAAAAAAAAGTCTCCGTTTTGAATGTCTGGGGTCGCCAGAAATTTGTGATGTTAAAATGGGGTCACGGGCCAAAAAAGGTTGGGAACGACTGGTTTACAATCTAATATTTAACTTGTACTCTTCCTGCTGTTTTGACGTATTGTATCTGTACGGTTGTTCCGTAAATTCCCAGCAAAGGCCTTCAGAGCTTATAGAAACAACAAGGCTTTAATAGGGAACAAGCGTCTGGTCTGCCCTCTGACAGAGACATTCCTAATTGAGTGTAGTTGGGTTCCAGTCTGACCACCACCACCACCCTTCATTTAACAGAAGAACAAACACACAAGCTCTTGGTTTTAAAGACAGCCCTGTGTGTAACCGAGCCTGCCGTGGTCGGACTAGAAATTTCACAGCTTTAAAAACATCTTTGAAACAGGCAGGGTAGAGTTCTCTGCTGCACCTCCCCACTTACCCCCATCCTGTACTATTTGGGTTTTTCCACACACACACCGGCTCTGTGTGTGTATGTACTGTATTTGTGTGCTTGCATGTGTGCGGGGCTGTCCTGTCGCTATTCCAACAGCCTTGGGGACGACCATGGGTGCCCGCGGCTGCAGCTGTGTGCCGATCCAGTTACCGTCACATGGTGCCGCTTGGCTGCTGAAGAACTACCTCTGCAATATTAGACACCAAAGGAGACCACAAGACCACACTTTCTCTCACCTCTTTCTCACTAGCTGTCTTCCCTCCAGAAAACATTATAGCATTGAAGAGATGTTGATACAACTGCCTGGACCAACCTTGAAATCTCGTGTAACAATAATATCGAAGTGGAACTTGACATATTTAGTTGTTTATAGTGGTAGGATGTAACTAGGCATTTTTACTCAAGTATTGGCCTTTGTACAACTTCTCAGCTCTACATCTCAGATACAAATATTGTCCTTTTTATTTCACTACATGTGTCTGACAGCTGTAGCTCCTTTTCAGATTACATTTTTTCATCCCCTTCCAGTCCAGTGAAACCTCCAGACAGTGTCTCCAACAATATCTCTACATACACTATAAAGAAAAAGTTAAGGATATTTCTTTTTTTTTTTGTTATTTTTTTTGTCATTTTTTCCATTTGTAAATAAAACTATGTCTGATCATTAAAAAATGTGTTTCAATTCAGTTCACACTAAAAAAGTAAAAAGCACTGTGCAAGAATCCCAACTGAAAACAATAGCCCAAATATTAAAAAATATCCTTAACTTTTTCTTTGTACAGGGTGGGGAAGCAAAATTTACAATGAACATTTAGTTGTTTTTTCTCAGCAGGCACTACGTCAATTGTTTTGAAACCAAACATATATTGATGTCATAATCATACCTAACACTATTATCCATACCTTTTCAGAAACTTTTGCCCATATGAGTAATCAGGAAAGCAAACGTCAGAGTGTGTGATTTGCTGAATGCACTCGTCACACCAAAGGAGATTTCAAAAATAGTTGGAGTGTCCATAAAGACTGTTTATAATGGAAAGAAGAGAATGACTATGAGCAAAACTATTACGAGAAAGTCTGGAAGATACTATTAAAGAAGAATGGGAGAAGTTGTCACCCCAATATTTGAGGAACACTTGCGCAAGTTTCAGGAAGCGTATGAAGGCAGTTATTGAGAAGGAAGGAGGACACATAGAATAAAAACATTTTCTTGTGGCAAATAAATTCTCATGACTTTCAATAAACTAATTGGTCATACACTGTCTTTCAATTCCTGCTTCAAAATACTGAAAATTTTGCTTCCCCACCCTGTAGTGTATGGTAATTACCTCTGCCAGGAGGTATTGTGATCACTTTGCTTTGCGTGTTTGTTTGTTTGCATGTTTGTTTGTTAGCGAGATAACTCAAAAAGTTATGGAGAAATTTTCGGGAAATTTTCAGGAAATGCTGATACTGGCACAAGGAACAAATGATTACATTTTGGTGGTGATCATGGGGCGGGGGGGTCTGTCTTGGTGGAGGTCTGTGCTCTCCGAGGGCTTTTCTTGTTTTTTTTTTTTTTTTTGTTTTTTTTTTTACTTTTTTTTTTTTTAAATAAATGTGCATCATATTTTACATCTTTCAAACACCATGGAGCACAGATACTATGTAAACAAATGGCAACTTGGCAGCCAGTACAGTAGAAGACAGTGGAGATCCTTAAATTTTAATCTACCCCACCCCACCCCCCCCCGAAAAAAAAAAAAAAAAAAATCAGATTCAAATGACGTTGAGCTGTAATATTCTCCATTAAGTATACACGGTGTATCAAAAAAAAACAAAAAAACAAAACTATACATTTTGAAAAATTACCCCCAGTTCTGCATTTGATAATTTTTGAATTTTCTTTTATGGACGTCGGTAGGTAGGGGATTGGTGGATATTTGTCCAAATTTACAGACCCAGGTTTTCATGCATGAGTGAGCAGGGGCAAATTGTGTAATCCAAGTTAAAACTGGTTCGCACAAAGTAGCGGGGGGATTTAAATCCAACCAAAGGTCATGGGAGGGGACAGTGGGTCCGCAGTGTTTAAACATCATATTTTAGTATCTCTTCACCCATTTTGAAACCTCAGCCGAGCAGGGACTAAAAAAATAGTACCAGGTACCGGATTCTAGGTTCTTTTACGTAATGGAAACGTAAAAAGGCAGAGTTCAGCCAGTACCACATTGCGGAAACATGGGATTTCACTCTATTCTAAACACTCTAATGCTAATTTTAGCATTTTTAACCCTTTCATATATACTGGTCACTACAGTGGACATCTATTCTACAGCTGTTCTGTTATATATTCATGGATTTTTCTGTTTGTTTGTTTGTTTCTGCACATATCTTTATTAAAGTTTTAAGGCACTACATATCTTTTCTGACATGAATTGGTAACATTGTGTAGATCTCCCCTGAGCATACTCTCAACCCCAGAACTACAAGGCCCCCCGCCCCAGTTTTCACACAATTTATCTGTAAATACATGTTTCTTCGTTTCAAAAATTAAATGCAAGGTGTCCAGCTGAATGGACATTTTTGCAACTTCATGTAAAATAGGTTCATATGATCATTTTTATTAGTAGTAGTAGTAGTTGTATGTCTTTTTTTAACTTTATTTTTTGTTTTTTATATAGTTTTTATTTATTTATTTATTTATTTATTTATTTATTTATTTTTCATAAGAAAATTTTCAATTGCGTTATTTTTTTCATGCCTAAAGAGAAATAAAAACACTCAGGAAAAAAAATCTTGATTAAGGTTCTCATAATTCATGCATGAAAGGGTTAATATGTGAAAGTAGAAATATTACATGTAGCCCCTTTAGGTTAAACTTAAACAGTACATGAACTAAGATAAAATCTAAACATCTACAGCAGTAAAATGTAACTTACACATTAATGCGGAAATAATATGACCTTCAGTTCTTTCACAGAACTTTTACTTTGTTTGTATTAGTACTTCTATTTAATGTATCTGAGCATTTTTTCCTTCTACTGGCGGTTTTTAAATAGATGGACTCATATTGAAAACCTGGGTTTCTTTCTGCAATTAGGTTTAAAACATGCTATACTGTGCGCTTTGGTTTTTTTTCTTTTACTTGCATTGGCAGTGAACTCGATACATCCTGCATTTTACCATCTGTCAAATTGCTGCTGGACAGCTTTTTCTACCTTTTCATTAACATGTTTTGTCAGAGCTTCTTTCTTTCATCAGTCCCTATGCTTTCACTGCAGGGAATAAGACAATTCTGCAGATGTGGAGGCAAACAGAGAGAGGGTAAGAAGAGAACACTGCAGTAATATCCTCCATCAGATATGATTATTTAGCATATAAATGCATTGTAATGCGGGTTATAAATGTCAGCACTTTCCTTGGAGACATTAGAAAGCTTCTCGCTGCGATCAGCTCCACACAGCCTTTGCATAACCTTCCCAGTCTTGTATCCAGGCCTCAGAGCTCTCACCTCATAATCTAAAACCAGCACTTGATGGGCAAATTCAGGAACAGTATAGACCCGGGGTGGCAGCAAAAACAGCTCCCACCGCCTGACCATTAAAGCAGTATTTACCCAGCTTGGTTGAGATTTTATGTTATAGAAAATTCTGAAAACCCAAACCTAAACAATTCCTGCGACCACATTCTGACTCCTGGTAATCTAATCCACCCTGATGTTATTCATGTCCTGATCTGTATACCCCCCTTATGCTAACATATTGGCACCTTCTTACGAGTGATTGATTATCTCTGAGGCCTAGTTCGTAAAAAGAGAGGATAGCGGAGTTTAATGACATATAAAACCATGTTTTGATGTAAGGTTCACAGACCTTTAAGAATAACAGCTGGCACAGGCAGAGCATTGGGAGGGAGTCTGAGCATTCAAGGAAAGTGTGGGCAAGTTGAGATGGCGTGATAGGAACCCTGTAGCTCACTATAACCCATAACTGTGATACAACCTGCCAAGATCAGCAACATGTTTTAAAGCAGTTTGCTTTCTCCGTAAATTGAGCAAGATCACAGACAAACCCATCAACCGTGCCAGTGCCAAAACTAAAAGATTAAAAATACATAATGGGATGAAAAGATGACATGCAATTTAGCCTAATAGCTTTAACAATGTAAATACTTTCAGTAAAAATATGTCATTATACTCCTCGGATTTCAGCCGAGCATGTGTTAAAGCCATTTATAGGCAACAAAATGTCTATTTCAGGGTTGTGTTTTGACTGCTGCTGAAATTGACAAGGGATGAGGCAAGGCTTGTCACTATGTCTGTCTTCCCACTTCCTGTTTTTCCATGTGAACGTCCCCATATTCAGACATGTGCCTTGCTTTTCACATCTGACATGATCATGATCCTTTACTTCTTGTTCTCTATGAGCCAAATACAGCTCGTTTCATGAATTCAGAGTGAAATCTCTCGGGTTACGTTCCGCATGAATACTGAAAAGCACACCAGCTTTCAGAGTATTTTAATGTTAAACTTAAATTGCCAACTTGACCACAATCAGTGTAGTCACATTGGTAATTTATGTACAGTTCCCGGCTGCAGATGACTAGTCATGTTCAATTTACATGATATTATAACTCCTACTTTCCGGATATGAGATCCAGTCTTAGAGTGGGCACACAGTGAACCCACTACACATATAACATATGGTTTATAGAGGAGCAGGTAGAGATTGTTCCTTATTGTCATGACTGCATGAGTGATTTCCACTACAGTCTAAGGTGATCCAATTTGTATCTCTGTATGCTTCAATGGACTGCCCACTTTTAACTCACACGATGCTATGAATCATGAATCTAAGTTTAATGATGCTTCATGAGCGGCTTTTCTAAGTAGGGTTCAGGGAAAGGGGATGCAATCCAAAAATATAAACAGGTGGAATAAAGGATGCACAGTCTGTGATCACCGCCATAAATCTCCACATATTGGCCTGACATTTAATTGAAAATTAACTGAGGAGCAAGAATAGGGGGTTTTATAGTGATAAGACAGCCAAAAAAACCTGAATAATCAACAGGATAACTAACTAAATAAATAAATACCTCATGACCAGTGTTTGCATTTCTAAATTTTCACAAAAATTTTCTCTTAGTAACTGTAGTTTTTATATGTTTACGCTCATTTTCTTTTGCATGCCATCCTTAAATTTGTTTTAATTTCCTAGTTAAATTATTCTATTTCAGTTTTTATACATCTCACAGTTTCTTCGCATTCACCTGTTTCTTTACTGTACACTTGACAATAAAACACTTTGAATCTTGAAAAATGCTGGTTGTAAAATACATTTTGCTGTTTGCCTATTGGGTTTAAATTATTAAACAGCAGTACATCATCTTGCACCGCTGTGTCTATTATTTCCTATGGATTTTATTTTCATTTAGTCCATTCAGCCATTCACTTAAATGACTCTATGTATAAACTATTATTATTAGTATTAGGAATAGTGCTTTTATTTTTTTTTTTTATCAACCCCCTGAGACCCAGCAATGCATTTTTTTCCTCTATAGGAGACAAAAGTTTGACAGTTTTACTTAAAAAATGCTGTCCAATGTTTATAGAAAAAATGATGATGACTGTATTATACTTTTTTGGATGACTCAATGTGCAATAAAAACACTTTCAACAAAAAGTGCTGTTCATAGCAAAAGACAGTCCATTAAAAAAAGAAGAAAGAAAGAAAGAAAGAAAGAAAGAAAGAAAGAAAGAAAGAAAGAAAGAAAGAAAGAAAGAAAGAAAGAAAGAAAGAAAGAAAAAGAAAAAGAATTTTAAAAATGTATCTGAAAAAACTGTTGCTATATGCAATTTCCAATCAAAACAATTGTTTAATGTAAAAAAGGACTTTCCTGGGTCTCAGGGGGTTAAATTAAACGTGATTTCTATTCTATTCTATTCTATTCTATTCTATTCTATTCTATTCTATTCTATTCTCCCAGAAACTCATGTTAAAACACTCTATTGTAGTGAAAAGAAAATAATACTTTTATCTAAAATACTATTTTAAAATAATATCATGGAGTGAAATAAATCCAACTATAAAGTCAGAATAAATCCAGGAAACATATGGGTGTTGGTTATGAAGACGTATAACTGAAAACCAGAGCCCTTTTTAGTCCAAACCTCTGAAGGCTCAGGAAAAACCCAGCCATTTCTCAATCCACTTGAGTGGAATTGCATCCTGTTTCAGACTAACATGATTTTCAGGGTGGTGGATCTAGAGGAAGCAGCATCTGTGGAAAAAAGACGGAATTTTGACAAACATGGTGCAATTCAAGTGAGGTGTGTACTGTGGAGGGAAAAGTGAGCATGACTTTGGGTGTCTTGTTTTGCACTCTCTTAGTTAGACACAGGTATATACAGTTGTGTAAAAAATTATTAAACCATCAAAAGTAATTAAAAAAAAACAATGGTTATGTAATCAAGTACTAACTCCTGTGTGTATCATGTGACTAAAACAGACAGAAAAGAAAACATGGAATGCCTAAAAGCACTGTTTTTGTCAGTACAATACTATAGATATTGATGTAAGAACTGAAGTGATTTTGGTAATTATCAAGAAAACATGGAAAATGGATAGATATCAGCTTTTAAATTAAACTCTTATGAGATATTTTTGTTGTTATCATTATATTTGTCCAAACAAACGTACCTTTAGTTGTACCAGGCATTAAAATGAACAAGAAACTGAAGAAAAGAAGGGTGGTCTATTTATTTTTTTTTAAATTTTATTATATAGAATTTTCAACATCAAATTTCAACAGCTTATTAGTTTAGTATTATAGACTCAAAAATTAAGTTTTCACCCTGTCTGCAGATGAATTACTGAAATTTAAGTCCATGTTGAACATATGAAGATGAAGAGCGAAACAAAATCTTACAAACAAGTGGAAATAGAAGAGAAAAAATGATAACATTCTACTTTCTGAAGAAAAAAAAAAACTGTCAATCACATGATGCCTTCATTTACATATTGGAAAATGAGTGGGAGATGTTCAGAACTTATGGTTATTATTAAGAAAAATCTCAGAAAATGTCTAGATATCAGCTCTTAAATTAAACTTTTATGATTTATTGTAATGGTGTAGTGTTAGTGTAACGGCGGAGGTTATGTTTTCATCGGGGTTTGTCTGTCTGTCTGTCTGTTAGCAAGATAACTGAAAAAGTTACGGAGGGATTTTCATTAAATTTTCAGGAAATGTTGATACTGGCACAAGGAAAAAATGATTACTTTTTGGTGGTGGGGGGTGGATCTTGATGAAATTCTCAGGAAATGTTGATTCTGGCAAGAGGAACAAATGATTACGTAACCCTAGGCCCGATCACCACTAAAATTGAATCATTTCTTCCTTGTACCAGTATCAACATTTCCTGAAAATTTCCTGAAAATCCCTCCATAACTTTTTCAGTTATCTTGCAAACAGACAAACAAACAAACATGCAAACACGCACGCACAGGAGGCAGATCTGTCTTGTCAGAGGTCTGCGCTCTCCGAGTGCTTTTCTAGTTTTTGTTGTTCTCATTATATTTGTCCAAACAAACGTACCTTTAGTTGTACCAGGCATTAAAATGAACAAGAAAATGCAGAAAACAAGGGGTGGTCAAATAATTTTTTTCTGCAACTTTATATTCATACACAATGTAATAATATGAATAGAGCACCATGGAAACAGAAGCTCTTTTTAACCAGCAGGTCCGTGTCAATATTACTCTTTCCACTTAAATGATCACACACAAGTCTCTGTCTCTATTTCCTTAGCCTGTTCTCTAACCCAACACACAAATACACACTGAAGTGTATTGCCATTAAGCTGAGTGCCTGCTTCTTCCTCCTTAATATGCTTGGTACAACCCACACCTGAATGCTACCTTCTCCAGCTACTCTGCACACTCGCCAATGATGGATTTTTCCCCAAAAATATTTGCTCTGTAACACAAGCTAGTCTGTCTTGTGTTTTTACTTCAAACAAAGCTATTAATCACCTTAATCGCCCTCAATTAACCCCCTACACCAGATGCTCACTCCGCACGTCATACCAGTAACCACTTGCTCAGTTGCTCATGCAGTCACCTCTGCCAAACAGGTGATGAATCACTACTACAAGGCAATCTCCGCCACGGGCTAATTCACATAATATCATGGCTTCACATGACACAACATTAGCTCAGGGGGAAACAGTGGAAACAGCCACAGGGATGCCGGCGGAGATCAAGAATACAAAAAGTGCAAAAGCATGTGGTCAAAGCTGAGGAAGTGCATATTTAGAGCTGTGTCTTGGATTGAGGTGTTGTATGTCAGGTTAATGGAGGAGACAGGCAATCCCTGGAGCACTGTAACACACACACACACACACACACACACACACACACAAACACACGCACACACAAAAACACAACAACATGACAAAGCACGGTAACAGGGCACGAAACAATAAAAAACATAACATACTGCTCACTTTTAACCTCCTGAGACCTAGGAAATTTCAGCAAAGTACCAGCTTTTTTGTTTTTTTATTAAATCAGTGCCTATATTGGAAACATCATGATGCAACAGTTTTTTCAGATATACACTACCAGGCAAAAGTTTGGACTCACCTTCTTATTTAAATGACATGAGATGGACCACAGATGGTCAACAAGAGCTCAGCATCATTTGGAACTCCTTCCAGACTTTTGGAAAACATTTCAGGTGATTACCTCATGAAGCTCATCGAGAGAATGCCAAGAATGCACAAAGCAGTAATAAAAGCAAAATGTGGCTATTTTGAAGAATCTAAAATATAAAACATGCTTTGAGTTTTGTCACACCTTTTTAAACTACATAATTCCATATGTGTTCATTCATAGTTTTGATGCCTTCAGTGAGAATCTACAATGAAAATAGTCATAAAAATAAAGACAAACCAGGTGAGTCCAAACTTTTGCCTGGTAGTGTAGTTTTTAAAATTTTTATGGAATATCCTTTGTGGTGGACAGTTTTCTTTCTGGGGGGCGGCCATGGCTCAGATGGTAGAGTGGGTCGTCCAATAACTGAAGGGTTGGCGGTTTGAATCCCGCTCTATCCATGTGCTGTTGTGTCCTTGGGCAAGACACTTCACCCTCCTTGCCTCCAGTGTTGCTACTCACACTGGTGTATGAATGCGTGTGAATGTTTGGTGGTGGTTGGAGGCGCAAATTGGCAGCCACGCTTCCGTCAGTCTGCCCCAGGGCAGCTGTGGATACAGATGTAGTTTACCACCACCAGAGGGAGAATGTGAGAGTGAATGAATAATGGATCCACTGAGTGCGGTTTGAGTATGCGTCCATAGAAAAGCACTACATAAATCTAACCCATTATTATTATTATTATTATTCTTTTCTTTTTTCTTTTTTTTTGTATAAAGTTGTGAAACTCTTGCCCACAAAGGTGAACAGAAAACCCATAGCCAGGTCTGCGGAGGTTAATGCCCCTCGGCCAAATATAGTGTAAGATTCTGTTGAAAGTTACTGCGCTATAATTCAGATTAGATCGACTTTGTGTAAAACTTATTACATAGATATTTATAATTAAAAGTACTCAGATATTATAACTGCTCAAGGCCATTTGACCTTGAAAAAGTAGGTCAAGGTCACCTATTTTCAATAGGCTTCTGCTCCATGCCAAGATGCATCCACAGTATAAAGTTGGTGCAGATATGTCAATGCGTTCTTCAGATAATGTGATTATGGAGTTGAATGGACAGACGGACAGACAGATGGATGGACAAATGGGCAGACAGACGACAAAATGATTACAAAACTCCATAGCCGAGGGGTAATAAAATGAAAAAAAAAGCAATCCATGAGCAAAAAGTTTAGTTTCTGTTAAAATAAAATTTCAAAAGTGTTTGTCCAACTTTACTTTTGTTGTTTTTACAGGGTTGAAATGAGCAGACATATTTATTTCACATTCTCTTTTTTCAACCACCCTCCCCCCCAAAAAACAAAACAAAACAAAACAAAAAAAAAAACAGGGAATATGTGCACAGCCTTAAAAGACACACACAAAAAAAAGGATCTAAATGTGTTGTAAAGTTATTCTGTAGTGTGACCCCTGATTCCATAACAAGAAGCAAATAATTAGAAGCATTGGACACGAGTTGAATAAAATCTGGTATGAAACACCCAAAAATTAACGCAATACATTTCATATTGTCTGAACAAAAGGGCTAAAGACATGTTAAGTGCAAAGGGTGTCATACTAAATACTAACACTGTTTATTTTTAATTAGTTTATTTAACTACTGTTTTATTAATAACTGTTTGTGTCTCCTTCTGTTTTTACTATCTTACATTCTTCCTCTATATCCAGATTGAATCTTAATACAGAAACTGAGACATGCATGCATAGGCATCTTTACTAAACCAACAAACCTAACATTAGCCTATCACTCAAAATACTTTTATTGATAATTACCATTATTTATTGTATAAGGCAGGGGTGTCAAACTCATTTTCTTCCGGGAGCCACATTCAGCCCAATTTAATCTGAAGTGGGCCAGACCAGTAAAATAATAGCATGATAACCAGTAATTAATGACAACTCCAAATTGTTTTCGTGCAAAAAATAACATTCAGTTATGGCAGTATTTATATTTACAAACTATTCAAACAAAAAGGAATTTATTAAGAAGTATAAGTACAATTTTATCAATATTATGCCTCGACTTACCATTTATACATGTGCATTACAGATGAGATCTACAAAGGCATAGAAGATTTAGTAACAGGCAGAAAATTGGTAAAATTGCACTTAATTTTCTTCAGACATTTCAGGTTATTCACATTTTATTGTTAAAATGTAGTTTCTTAATGTAAATATTTTCATAATTTAATGTTTTTTGCACTAAATCAAAGAGAAAAAAAATGGTATTGTCATTATTTATAGGTTATTACGATATTATTTTTGAGTTCGATGCCCTAACTTGCACTTTGCTAATTCATCCCGCGGGCCAGATTGGAACCTTTGGTGGGTCGGTTTTGGCCCCCGGGCTGCATGTTTGACACCTGTGGTATAAGGACTCTTCAAAGTGAATTTCCCTTGATGTTTTATATAAAGAAAATTAAATCAGACTAACTATTTAATTCATTTATCAAATCTTAGATGAGCATATCAGTCTAAAGCTCTGTTTGTTGTTTCTTGTAAATAAGCACAGTATAACCAGCTTTTTTTAGAGATTAGCAACATTATCCACAGGGTCAACTTGTATCTTTGTACTGCCGATTGCTCATTGGGTTTCTGACACTGGGTTTGTTGCCAAATGTTTGATATCCAAGATGGAGGTATGTTCCTTTGAACACAGCTTGTGGCAGTCTTCCATTATAGCTTTGCATGTGCGGAATAACAGCAGATGACGGCAGCCACGTTGTTGACAGTGTAGACAAGTGTAGATTTAATCAGATACACTTGTAACAGTCACCGGCTGATCTCTGCATCATAGGCTGTTGTCTCTGTCAAACATTAAAGTGAATTAAAAATGTACAGATGGGGTGTCATCCCGTCTGCTGGGGGTCTGGATGAAACTCAGAACCAGCCGAAGCCAAGGAATATCATGTGTCGGAAAGAAGTCAAGAAGAAACAACTTCCTTTTTCTAACCATAACTAAGTCGTTTACATGGCTTTCTTAATCATCCTATATGTCAATAAAGAACGTGTTCATTTCAGACCTAGCGTTGACGTATAAAGCAGAGGCTATTTATGCATCTGTGTCTATAATCAACCATGCTATGTTTACTTGGGTGTTTAATGGACTTCTGCAAAGTATCATATATCCAACACTGTTAAAGAGTCCATTTATCCCAAACAAGATCTTGTAGCACAATCCTAAATGTTACGGAGTAGTTTTGGCGTCTAAATACAGACCAGTAGTTTTTGTACCTAGGTTCAGCAAAAAGCCCCCGGTGTTATAAAAGGTTTATTACCTTTTTAAACCTTAATCATATCGATACATGAAGAATTCAACAAGGATTCAGATAAAATGAAGTCTCTCCACTTTTTAGTCGTATTAGATATGTCTGATTTGGACATTTAGTTTTGTCATGAACATGGAAAACTGTCATCTTCCACAACATTGATTAATTGATTGATCCATTTCATTCATTTCTTTGTTTTGAACAGAATAAAAAACAACATTTTTTTATGTGTACAAGTGTAACAGGGTCAATTATCTAGCAGCAATGTGGGTATGTATATTATATTGTGTATTGTTATAATTACACAAAATCTGATAATTTTATTTTAATTTCTTTTGGTTTGGTACCTGACATTGTGGGCCTCCAGGTCAGTGTGTGGAACTTTAGGTTTTGGTCTGTTCCCCATCGAACAATTTACAGTGTGACACTGCGCACTATAACATGAGTTTTTGCGCCTTTGCCTCTTCCCTTTTGTTCCGGATTTCTGTGGGAGAGGTAAGCAGCTGTGTAGTTCGTAAAAATTTTTGGTTTAACCTCTGTTAATTTAATTTTTTTTTTACATGAACTAACTAGTTTAGGCTGTATTAGGCGCTTATAATGTATTTAAACATATTTCTTTATCATTTGGTTTGTGCAGGAGTGTGTTTTACGTGGGATACTGACCGGAGGTTTTTATGTTTTCTGTCACTTTTGTCAGGTATGTTGTATTTTGTTTTAATGATTTAATGTACTGCCCTTTTGTTCCGGATTTCTGTGGGAGAGGAGTGTGTTTTACGTGGGATACTGACCGGAGGTTTTTATGTTTTCTGTCACTTTTGTCAGTCAGAACAATAAGCAGAGACTGCCTCCAAATAATCACGTGCGGGTCTCGTCATTAAAAGAAAAAGAACACAACGCAGAGTCCGACACCACCGGTTACACAAGGAACTAATATCAGAGCAAATACCTTAATAAATACAGGTGATCAAGACAAAACAGCAATTGCCATGTAGGCTACACTAAGTAATAACAAAATAAATTCAATATGTATTGCTGAAAAAGGATTCACTAATAAAAACCCATGTAGTTTGACAAATGACAGTGGCTGGAGTCACTTGTTTTTGTGTTCATTCAATGATATATTTTGCTGGAAAAGTCACTTTTTCTTTAGTTTTCTCTGTTTTGATATAGTAGGCTTTGAATTTAGACCGAGATTTTATGAATATAATGTGATCAGTACATTAGTGAAAAATACAAAAGGTTAATATAACAATAAACAGAGATAAATCACTTCATTTTAACCCATAAAGACTCAAACAGCCATCGACAACCAAAACCATGTACTGATTTGAAATATTTAATAACTTCAGAACCTCTAATCCTATCAATACATGTAAATAATTGGTGTAAAATGCAGCTTGTCATCTTTTCATGGTCATCAGATATGACCCATTTTGATGTTCAGAGACTCCGTAGTTACCGTGGAAACACTGTCATTCTCTACAGTATTGATTCACCAGTAAAATCAATGGAGTTAGATCAATGACAGTGAATGGAGACACTTGGTTTGACAGATTTTGCAGAAAAAGTTATTTTTTCTTCAGTTTTCTCTGTTTTTGATATAATAACCCTCAACCCTCAACCTCTGAGCTTTTATGAACATCTTCATGACCAGTGAATTAAATATAGGAAAATACCTGATGTTCACTTAAAATCTTAGGTAAAATCATTGAAAAGGCTGTGTCCCAACAGCTAAATTACTTCTTAACAGTCAACCGCTGCTTTAACGTCTTTCAGTCAGGTTTTAGGCCCCATCACAGCACTGAGACAGCTCTGCTCAAAGTATTTAATGACATTCGCTTAAACACAGATCATGGCAGATCTTCAGTTTTAGTGTTACTGGACCTTAGTGCTGCATTTGACACAGTCGACCATGATATATTACTTGATCGACTGGAAAATTGGGTGGGACTATCTGGCACAGTTCTTGATTGGTTTGCATCCTACTTAAAGGGCAGGGATTATTTTGTGTCAATAGGTAACTTTAAATCTGAGCAGACCAAAATTACATGTGGAGTCCCCCAAGGCTCCATCCTGGGGCCCCTTCTGTTCAACATCTACATGCTTCCACTGGCTCAGATCATAGAAAAAAACAAAATAGATCACCATAACTATGCAGATGACACACAGCTCTACATTTCAATGTCCCCAGGTGACCATAGCCCCATACAAGCACTGGGTAAATGCATGGAGCAAATATCTGAATGGATGGGCCATAACTTTCTTCAGTTAAACAGAGAAAAAACTGAGGTAGTTGTTTTTGGACCCAAGGAGGAGCGTCTTAAAATCAGCATGCAGCTCCAGTCACTTCAGTTAAAAACTTCAGACCAGGCCAGGAATTTGGGTGTTGTCATGGATTCAGACCTGAATTTTAAAAACCACATACAAACAATTACAAAGTCAGCTTACTATCACCTCAAGAACATTTCTAGGATTAAAGGACTGATGTCGCAGCAGGACCTTGAAAAACTTGTCCATGCATTCATCTTTAGTCGAGTTGACTACTGTAACAGTATCTTCTCTGGTCTGCCTAAAAAGTCTATTCGACGACTGCAACTGATCCAGAATGCTGCGGCTCGAGTCCTCACTAAGACCAAGAGAGTGGACCACATCAGCCCGGTTCTGAGGTCTCTACACTGGCTCCCTGTCTCTCAGAGAATAGACTTCAAAATTCTCTTACTAGCATATAAAGCACTGAATGGTCTAGGCCCAAAATACATTGGAGACCTTCTAGTCCAGTATGAGCCATCCAGACCACTCAGGTCATCTGGTGCAGGTCTGCTCTGTGTCTGTCTGCAGGTCTTCCCAAAGTCAAAACTAAACATGGAGAATCAGCGTTCAGTTTCTATGCTCCGTATATTTGGAACAAACTACCAGAAAATATCAGGTCTGCTGAGAGTCTGAGTTCTTTTAAGTCCAGGTTAAACACTCACCTGTTCACTGCTGCCTTTGACTAAAAGGCTTTTGACTTTTTAAATTTTATATTCTCTTTGAAACTCTGCACTGCAACTTTTACTTTAATATGTGTGTTTTTATTTTTATTCTATTTTATTTTATTTATTTATTTTTATTTTATGTGTTGTTTTCTTACTTGCTGTTTCTAATCACCTTTTATATGTTTCTTTTATAATGTTTTAAATGTGTTTCTTTTTGTTTCTTTTATTTCAATGTCCTGTGTGAAGCACCTTGAATTGCCTTGTTGCTGAAATGTGCTATACAAATAAACTTGCCTTGCCTAAAAAACCCAAATATAGAGAATTATGTCATAATAAATTGTGATACCATAAATCATTTAAGAAAAGTTAAACATAGAGAACAAAACATTTTGGAACCTACACGAAAATAACACTGGGTCTTTATGGGTTAAATGTAATTAAAAAAAAAAAAAAAAAAAAAAAGGAAGTCACCACAAAAACAGTTCTAGGTCTTAGAGGGTTAAAAAAGATAATAAAAGTAATTGAAAAAGAGGATAAAAGTGGAGAACCTCACACCACAATCAAGCCTCAAATTACCTTTTATTAGACATAAATCATGATTTTGTCCACGACCTTGGGTGTAAATATCAGAATGGCTGCCGTATGGTGTTGCGCACCCAGGTGCAAATAGACGCTCCATAACATCATTAATGAATATAATCCAGTCTTTTGAAATTAAAATGACAATAAATCCAAAAGCAATGCCCTAAATGTGAGTGGGTTGTAAATCCACTGACATTTTAAATTCAACCCACTGTAAATCATACTATTTAGGCATAAAATAAGGGCTTAGAGACTTTGGACCTGTGGAGATATGCTTTTACAGTCAATTCCGTTGTGCTCCGATGACCCGGTCTGAGTAAAACAATGGCTATTTGTGTGGTTTAATGTGGATTACACTAAAAGGCAGTCGGAGCTGTTCTGAAATACACGGCAGGACAGGAGAGCAAGACGGGGGCAGGTTGTGTGCATTGTAAAGAGGGCGGCTGCAGTGGAAAAATAATGATTATAATATAGTTTTACTTGGTTGGTTTTACTCATAAAATTTTTGGAAACATTACGAATAGTTGAGTTACAAAATAAGCACCTTCCTCTCTGTCAGAAAATATTGTTTGAATATTTTTGGTTGCAGCAACTGACATTAAAACATAGTCATGCTGCTTGGGTACTATAAATCATTATGTGTGAGTGTTTTTTTTTTTTTTTTTTTTAAATGTATAACACACAGTATTATAAAACGAATGCTGCTCTTGGTGTTCTTTTCTTACCCTGTCATTTGAAAACTGGCAAACATGAACAATAGTGACGCAGGAGACATTTTGGAGCACAAAACAGCCCTCGCTCATGTTGGACCTGTCAGAAACCCAGTTGGGGATACGCTGAAAAACACTGGTGGTGTTACTTACGAAAACTTAGGAAAGTATTTGCACTTAGAATTGTAAGTAAATTCTACAAGGGCGATCATCAAGTAAACTTTACTTGTATATTATATATTTGACTAGCAAACCTCAGGTAATTTACTAATGATTACTAATATGGTCACTGAATTTTTCTTTCTCCTTCTATGTTAGTTTTACTTAGACTCTGACTGCTTCAAACTGAAAAATGCTAATGCACCCAAAGCTTATGGCTTTTCAAGGTAATTTTTTAAATACTGTTATGTTTTGGTAGAACAAAGTTACAGGAGAGTGAACATTGGTCGCACTTCTCGGATCCTTAATACAAAACTGAAATATTCCTTCCACCCAGTTAACTCAGATATTCTTCCCTATAGACAGAACATGAGGCATAGAACTACAGAACACAGAACAGCAACTTGCTTTTAAACGTGAGGTCTGAGATGTTTTCCTGGGGCATTTTTTACTATATTGCTTAAAATCCCCTTCACACCCTGATTACAACTAATTAATTAAATGTTCTAACACAAAAAAAAAAAAAAAAAAAAAATAGTCTCCTGTGGAATGGACAGGACTGAAAAAACATCATCCAATCATTTTGAGCATCCACTCGAAATGATTGAACGGTGATATGTCCATCAACACGGGCGACACAGTGCAGTGGTTAGCACTCGTGCCTCACAGCAAGAAGCTCCTGGGTTCAATTCCAACACCAGTCAACAGGGGTGGGACCTTTCTGTGTGGAGTTTGCATGTTCTC
This sequence comes from Sphaeramia orbicularis, assembly GCF_902148855.1. Classification (NCBI taxonomy): domain Eukaryota; kingdom Metazoa; phylum Chordata; class Actinopteri; order Kurtiformes; family Apogonidae; genus Sphaeramia; species Sphaeramia orbicularis. Next base: position 10,654,643 of record NC_043960.1, read on the forward strand.
CCTGTGTCTGCGTGGGTTCTCTCCGGGTACTCCGGCTTCCTCCCACCATCCAAAGACATGCATTAACAGGTTAATTGGTTAATCTAAATTGCCCATAGGTGTGAATGAGAGAGTGATTGTTTGTCTCTATATGTCAGCCCTGTGATGAACTGGCAACTTGTCCAGGGTGTACCCCGCCTTCGCCCCTATGTAGCTGGGATAGGCTCCAAGCAACCCCTGTGACCCTAGTGAGGATAAAGCGGGTTCAGAAAATGAATGAATGTATGTCCATCAAACTCAACTGCCATTTGGGGACACAGCCGGGGACGGAGCCTCAGGCGGGGTTGGAGCCGGAGCTCGGGCTGGGACCAGAGCCGGAGCCGGTGTTGGAGCCCGAACCAGGGACGAAGCCTCAGCCGGGGTCGGGGCAGTAGCTGGCATCGGAGCTGGAGCTACGCCGGGGGCCGGGCTGTAGGCCATACGGGGCTATAGCTGGGGACGGGGCTGGAGCCTCAGCTGGCGAATTGTTGCTGTGCAGCGCTCGTGAACCCTCGGGAACAGGCATTGTGCACGCCAGTACTCTGGAGGCGTGGCTTCAGAAGGATGTCTGAAGAAAGGGGTTTGGACTTTTGAATTGAGTATTTTCAAAATGTAGCTTGCTTGAACCATGTTTCTAAGATCTCAGACCCCATTTTTAACGAATATTTACAACTTGCAAGGTAGCGCATCGTCACATGACTCACTGCCACTGTCAATGTAGCGCACTGAAATAAGAAAAAAAAACAAAAACTGTTTACACGGTAATAGGATTTGGTCAATTATAAGTACATAATTATAAATTCATATTTCATTGTAGAGGTTAAAACATTATTCATATATATATATACACAATTGAGTAATTCATTTTTTTTATTCTAAGACTGTACCTATGTAATAACATGGTCATGTTCCTTTAAGAGCAAGACACGAAAGGACTCATGGGAATCAGTGCGTTGTTGTGAAGCCACGCAGAAACCTAAAAACATGCTTGATGTAAAACGAACTGAGGACAGTAATAAAAGTTGTCCAAAACGAAGATGAACGTGAGTCTGGTCGTTCATTTCAAGGGTGCAACATCAACTACGTGAGTCACATGACTTGGCACAAACTACCCCCATTACGATCAGTGTGGCTCACTACAATACTTTTTCTAACTTTTATTAATGGACAATATATAAGATATATATAACACTTACACAAAATTTTACATATTTTTTCTGCAGTTTAAATTGCCTATTAAAACTTACTTGGTATTTCTAGGTTCACATGTAATTTAACTGCCATAAAAGGCATTGATGTTCATTTATGTAATTTTATGTTTGTTAACATGTTTTATGTATAGAATTTATTTTTTGAGACTTTCTTTAATGGGTAGGAACTTTGTTCACCGTCTGTGCTGCACAGGGACACTTTTAGTTGTCGCAACGTTTTGAGACCATGAAGATCATGATGAGACATTTTTGCTACGTTTGTCAGATAGTATAAATTACTTCTATCAGATAGTATAAATTACTTCAATAAGACAAAACACAATTTGTCTTTCTATACTTCAAAAAGATTTGCATCGTTCATTTCCCTGAAGTATTTTGTGTTTTCCATTTTCACCTCCTCTTGGTTTTGTGCAGCCAGCAAGGTACGTTTATTTATGTTACATTCTGTCGCATGTATTGGTTTCAGTCAATGTGTATGTGTGTTTTATTGTGTACTTACGTGTGTGTTGCTTAGTTTGACGGTGGATTTACTGGTGTTAAGCTCCGACAAATAAATGTATCAGCAATGAAGAACTTTGGCGTGGTGTATTTCCTGGAGGGAGTCACATGTAATGACTATAACCATTGAATATTATGTATAAATACATAATACAACTAACTCTTCCCACAAAGTTTATTTATTATGCGAATGACATATTTAGTTTTACTTGAATCCTTCTAGTTCTCATTGATACTTACAATTAGAAAACAAAAATTGTGACCGTTAACCTAATAAATATTACAACACCAAAAAAATAATTTTTGTCAGTGTAAGCATTCCAAAAATTACAAACGTCTGCAGCAAACTAAGCTGTTGCTCTAAACCGAAACTCCAAGATGGATTCCATCTACGCGCAATCAAAATTGATGTAAATTTAAGTTGGCCTAAATTGGTCTGAAATTGCAGTGTGTGGTCACCAGTGTTTTCGAACAATCCATCAAACTAATGCGTTGGACAGAAAAAGACCCAAAGCTGAACAGAACGGTTTCAGTCGCCGCAGATTAGGGCATATTTGTAGACAGTGGCTACTCTGTTACAGGCAAAAGGAAAGAAATGGAGAGAGGAACAACAACGACACAGAGACAGCAGACTGAGTGGAAGGATTTAGTCGTGTGTCTCTCTTCGCTACGTAACCGGTTATTACAGCGGGGCAGTGAAGGCTCGGAGGCCCCCGTGACGATCATTTATCAATCATCACATGAGAAGGGAAAGCCCTTCCTTCCCTTGGTGAGTTTCCACTTTGAGTAGCTAAGTTCCCAAGCACTAAATCACTGCCCTATGGTGAGCCTCCGACACCCCTAGTGAGAGTGAACGGCGAAGGAATGAACGGCAGGAATTAGGTTAACTCACTGAGCCGAATCACTGACAGACAAATGAGAAAACACAGTGGTGACGGTGCTGACAAATGGGGCCACTTTCCCCTCTGAAAATGAGGCAGTATTATAGTTTGTGGATGGATGAGTGACAAAAATAGGACTGACGTTAACAAGTGTTGTTTAACTTTCAGAGGGTTTGCACAAAAGCACCAAGATGGGGGTCGGGAGCTGACTTGTACGTCATAGTATTCTGAAAAGAGCAAAATGTTATATCACAGGCTCTACTTTTGAATAAAACTTTAGATTTTCTGATATTTTGTTGAGACTAACAGGATGTGAATAAGCTGTAAAGGCTGTTCTTGATCTGGGAATTTTATTTTATTTTTTATTGAACAATGAAAAATTGAACAAGATATAATAATATTACACCAAAGTAGGATAAAAAAAAAGTCATACTACACTAAATATTTCCAATATATAGATACAAAAGTAGGTCAAATAAAAAATAAATCAAAATAAAATAAAAAGAAATAACTGAAATAGAAATTATATAAATTAAATAAGATTATATACTTGACATAGTCTCCTTGTTTTACTCACTTTAGAATTCATAATGTTCTTCAAATTACGTAAATAATTGGAAAAAAGTGCTTTAAAAACAATAATGTTAGGACGCTGGTGTGCAAATTTAGTGTAATGAATATGGAATTTGGCAAATATTACTAAAAGGTTGATTTTTCTGGATTTATTTCATCCATTTGTGAAAGGCCAAATAAAACATGTTGAAAGTTTAATTTACATGAAGAGTAAATTTTGGTGTTTATGAACTTATCTAAATCAATCCAAAATACATGTGAGTAGGTGTAATCCCAAACTAAATGACATGTTTCCTCTGCATTGCTGCAAAAAGAACAAAGAGTGTGGATATTTTTCTTGTAAAATACAAGAAAGGTCTTTACTGGATAACATCTGTGGATCAATTGAAAAGTAACCTTTCATACTTTATTGGAAATAATAAACTTCTTTGACAGAATCCAAGTGTTTTTCCAGTTTATGTCTTTGTAAATATTATTCCAATAAAATACAGCTGCTGGTTTGGAAACAGGGGTGGGAATCTTTTACTATGTCACAAAATGATTTGATTCTGATTTTTGAGGCTACGATTCGATTCAAAACGATTTTCAATTCAAAACAATTTGATTCATAATGATTTCTACTTCAATCTATAGGTGTGCAAAGGATCCTCATCATCTACTCCAGTCTGCTTTGCAAGACAGAATGACAAATACAGACATTAAAATGTCTTTTTCACATTTATTAAGTTTTAAACATGTATCTGTCAGGGTAGAGACTGCGATCTGGTAGGATCAGCGATTCTACCAGTAGAAACTCCGATCAGAGTCTCTGACCCTAACCCTAACCCGATCGGAGTTTCTAGTGGCAGGATCAGAGTTTCTACCAGTAGAGACTCTGATCGGAGTTTCTACCGGTAGAGACTACGATCGGAGTCTCAACTGGTAGAATCGCCGATCCTACCAGATCGCAGTCTCTACCCTGACAGATACATGTTTAAAACTTAATAAATGTGAAAAAGACATTTTAATGTATATATCCATGCTTGACAGGAGTTTGGTGAGGCACAGCAGTGTGTGTTGGTTTGCTGCTGGTGGCTGACTTGGTACTGTGTCCTTAAGGTCTGGGTGATGCAGCTGACAGACTGAGCTCATGAAATCGTGTTGAATGTGATGCAAGTTTATTGCATTTGGTGGCCTATACGTAAGCATTTTCATCCTTCCGTGTGCTATTGAACACCATTTGATGGCATGTGAATGCACTAGCCGCTAATCGCTAATTGCGCTAATCACTAACCCTAGCTGCTAATTGTGATAGCCGCTATTCGGTAACCCTACCTCCTCCATTAGTTTCCTTTTTGTTCTGGTGCTTACCACGCATGCGTACATTTCAGAACCAGCTGCGTGATGACGTCAGGAAGGTCCCGCGTACAAAATGGAAGCAGACTGTCGGCGGATTAGTTGAATTTTTTAAAATCGATTTTGGGAAATTTTAAACTAATTCTGAATTGTAGTAAATAAGAATTGCGACTTTTATACAGGGTGACCCAAAAAAAACGGGAATTTTTGAAGTGCGTATTGGCAGACATGAGCAAGTGGCAGCACTATGAGACAGTGACCTTGAGCAAGTAAACACACCCCTATTTTAGTAACCATGGATCAGTGGAACGGGCAACAGTGTGCGTTAGCCATAAAAAATGTTTTATAAAAATAGTGATAGTTTGACAGCTGCACAGAGGGAGTGCCGACGTTTTTACAACTTAGGACGTCATGGTGCTGTTCCATCAAAACGTGATAAAATGTTGGATTAATAACTTTGAAGAGACTGGATCTGCCCTAAAGAAGAAACCAACAGGACGACCAAGAAGTGCTCGTACTCCTGGCGCCCTAGATCGCCAGATTTGTCCGTTTGTGATTTTTTCTTGTGGGGCTATCTCAAGAGTAAAGTGTACACGACTCGACCAAGAACTCTGGATGAGTTAAAACAGAGAATTCAGGATGAAATTCACAGTATCCCAGCTGAGATGTTGCAGCGGTCAATGAGGAATCTCAACAGCAGATTTCAAGAATGCATTCGTACAGGAGGGCGCCATCTACAGGAAGTAATTTTTCAAAAATGAAAATTCCATCATTGTTTCTTAAATGGCATGTTTTAAGGTTTCAATTACTATGAATAAAATATTTTTCTTCCATCACTCTTGGTTTTATTGGATTGTTAAAAAGTTCCCGTTTTTTTGTGTCACCCTGTATGTATCGATTTTTTGGCACACCCCTATTTGGAAACAATATCTGTTTGAATAATATCTCTAATGCATCGATTAGTGGCTTTAACGCTCAATAAAGGACAGATGTTACCAATATATATGTTATCAGGATTCAGCTCTGGGATTCTGTTTGCATTTACTCCTACTTTGAGTCATCACACTCTCATAATAGTCCAGTAGTCTGTCCTTCAATATAAGTCTATGGGCTTTTCAAAGCACGTAGAAAGAGCCATTATGATGCTCTGAATTAAGACAGACTTAAATATCGGGTGAATTCACATGCACAATGGAAGTTTATGTGTGCGGGGGCACTGGATGTGTTTGTGTTTGTAAGCAAAAGTAAATATGAGCACCGTGAAAAGATAATGGAGCCAGACAGTGCACAGACAGAAGAAGTGGCAGCAGACAGTCAGATAGAAACACTGAGGATGGAGACAGACAGGCTGCTGATTGTCAGACTGCGTGTCAGACCCGACGCCTCCACCGCTTCCATTCCTCCTCCTCCATCATCCCACAATCTGCCCATCACTCGCCAATCTCAGATGCATCACTGCTTTGTGCTATAGATGTATGGAAACTGTATTTTTATATAAAAACAACACAGAGTAATGGTTTTTAGTAACATGAAAAATTATGATAACTTATATTATTATATTTTAGTTGACAGCTACAATAGAATTCTACTTTTAAGAATGGGTAGACGTTATTCACCAGTAATGTGTCAGGATTATATGAAAGCAAAGACTAACTTTTAATGTTTTACTGAGCTGGTAATGCCTGTCATAAACCCTTAATTTACTGTCCTTTAATAAGCCCATAAACCTCACTGAAATGATTTTATTATGTTGCAAGTACCAAGTGTTTTTACAGATCTTGGAAAATGTAGCTTTACTCGTACAGCTACAACATAAAAAGGTTAACAATGCATCATTTATATCCTTAAGGCAATTCACATTTTAAATTTCATTATATTAGTGCTTTAGTTCATTGAAATTGATTTTTTTTAATAGTTTTAATTGCTTTATTGTACTATTGTTTTGTTTATTTTGGTTTTATCTCCACTGATCTGGTTACACATATTCTGAATGAATTTCATTTGTTAGGTGTTCTGTAATTTACGGACTCAATTATTTTTATCATCACTATTTTTAATGTTCTCTGGGTTGTATTGCAAATAAGGTGCTCACTTCAATATATTCCAAGGTTGAATAAAAGTTATATAATTTTTTTTTTTTTTTTTTTTAAGAAATCTCCTACTTGTGACAGACAGCCTCATGTACAAACCTAAAACTTTACCACTCAATCATGAGTCCAGTGCTATAGTGAAGTCCTGTATTACTTATATAGCCAAATAGCCAAAGGGTGTTTGGCCTCATAATCTGTTAAACTAGTGAAATGACTAAACAGAGGCGTAAGAGTCTGAACAGGACATATCTGCATTACCTGTGACATCTGGAGCAGGTTAATTACCTACTTTATGTTAATTCTGGAGTCATGAAAGTATTTGTATCTGAAATAAGGACACTTTAAGAACCCACTGAAATGTATCCAGTCATAAACAACATTGTTGTGGTTCGATGCTAAAATTAGGGAAATAGTATAGGCTGATTGTTGTACAAAGTTAATAATAAAGGTGTAAAAGCACTGAGGGGTAGGATTAAATAAGTTTATACTACTTCCTACTCCTTTTCGACCATGCAAAATTCAGACTTGTATGTGCTTGAAGATAGATTCTGTCCATTTAAATGTTATTTTGTTTATGTCTTAATTTGCTTTGTTTTGTCTTATTTTCCTTTCATGTTCGAAAAAAAAAAAATAAAAAGAAAAAAATAAATAAAGGATAAGAAAATAAAAACAACTAGCGCGTTGACGCCCCCTTTTTTTGTTTGTTTAGTACGTCCGGTGTCAATCTTTGTATTATGAACACATTACTTGATATTCTAAGTGTTATATTTGTTAAATGTTGAAAAGTTCTATAAATAGTTAAAAAAAAAAAAAAACTAGCGTGTTGACCTGTGTGTCACAGGTTCTAGATGTGGTAGTTTTTATGCTGTTGTGTATTTGTGCATGCTGTACCGCAATTGTCCAGCAGTCACCACCAAAGCGTTCTGGCCATAGCAATGTGATTGTAAAGCTATTGTATTCCAAAATTACTAATATCTCCCAAAACACTGGTCCTATCAACTTGCCATTTTCACTAGTCTCTTCCTTGACAAAAATGCATAAGTATGTCAAACTGCAGCAGTCAGCTTTTTTCCGGACTTTGTGTGAATCCCCGGACACACACACACACGCACGCACACACACACACACACACACACACACACACACACACACACACACACACACACACACACAGAGGCCATTTGGCTTTTATAAAATAGATTCTGATTGGCTGTGGGAGTCAATATGCTCTGGGGGTAATCTTTAATCCTCCAATGAGAGCACAGCCTCATGTCATCTGTTCTTCAAAGGTTTTAGAGCCACATATGCACCAGAGCACCACAACTAGGAAGTGAGCATATTCACATAGAAATTACAGAGAATAACTTCCATAAATGTTGACGAGAAGGATGATGAGTAATACATGATAATTATTAAAACATCCGCATATTGTATTTCACAGACATTTTTGCTGAAATTAATACGTTTACTCTTCTTCCAAGTATTTTTAAGTAAGGGTGGCCCCTTTGCACCCCCTATGGACCACCTGTCACTGGTAGAATGGCTTTCTTAAATGTGGCTAAACGTTGGTCTATTTAACCCAAAAAGTAGTCGCATTTCCATTGGACATCTGTGCAAAACTTTACTGACATTTACTAAATGTTGAAAAAACAAAAGTGCATAATGTCGGTTTTTCCATTAAATCACAAATGTGATGATTTGTTTATTTATTATCGCGAGATAACATGAGAAGTCATTCCATAAACATGGCGACGAACGTAAATATTGTGTTGATTTACAGATATATTCATTATGATTATATATTACCCCTCTATCCCGTACTAAATTTAAAAATGATTTGGTTTCCTGGTGTGTCCACACATACCACGCTGTGTTTCTTGTAAAACTCTTCTTCTTCGCTTGTTATAACATCCGTCAACATCTGTTTCTTTTATTCACATGACTCTAGTTGTGGAAAAAGGTCTTTCTGTTACAGTTTTGCGTGATATACCAATTGCGCTATGCCTAAAAAACCATGTCTTGCCAGTGCAAAAACTTTTAATCAAAAAACCAGAGTTTTGGCAAAATTGTTATTTTTCCATTAGGTAAATTTTTATGCGTAAGTTATATTCGTGCAGTTTGAAGGTCAATGGAAAAGCAACTAATGATCTTTTCTTAAACCTAACCACGTTTGTTGCCAACTCCTACAACAAAACTGAAACTGAAATAGAACAGAAATAATGCAAACATTTTAAGTAAGAAATCCTGCTTCTTCTCCATTTATTCACCATAACTGCTCCATCATTTAGATTTATTCAATAACGTTATGGCTATTCTATTCTCACCTGGGAGCAAATAAACACTTAACTTTTCTTTGTAATCGCTGTAAATCAGAATTACACACAGTGAGAACAAAACAGGAGACACAAAAGAAAAAAATAAGGATGTGATTATTTTTAGAATTAAAAGAGACACGCACAAGACCAGACAATCTTGGATCTCAGTGCGTGTCTCTGGTTCAAAAAATGCGTTCATTGCATGGTGCCTATCTTACAGTTTGTTTTGTTTATACGAGGCTGATGCTATCGAAGCTCCATGCTGTAATCTGTACTACATCTCAAGTCTCACAAATAGATGTTGATTTGTTCAAAGGCGACAAGGGAGATGTAGGATGATAAATATTCACAGAAATTATCATACAAGCCGACATGAAAAGTGACATTCTTGCGCATTACAAGTTTTATATTTGTATCTTTTTTTTTTTTGTCGGGAAGCCTCTGTGCAGGAACACAGAAGATGGAGGAAAGTTTTTTATAGTCTAATGGAAAAAGACATTTGTCAGAGGAAAACCACAGAAGCCACCAGCTATTCCTCAGCAGTGATGCATGAACGTGGGTTTGTTTCAGCTGCATCCTGCGAAGCAAATGCGCCACAAGCACACAATATTAAAAAACACACCAACTCCTGCACACGGACAACTTCACTTCTGTGTAGTTAATATCCCCGTCTCTTCACGCACACACACACACACACACACACACACACACACACACACACACACACACACACACACAAACTGTGTATGTCCAGCTGTGTCAACAGGTGTACATTCATTTAGTTGTGTTACGGTGTTAGACGAGGAGGCAGGGGGAGAATGTACAGGCTGTGAGTGTGAATGTGTGTGCATAAATGTGTGTTTTTGGGGCGATAGCAATAATGACTGTAATTAATGAGCCTGCTCCACTGGCAATGCGTCATGTTGTGTCACCACCTACTGCCATTTAGTCCAAATACAAGCCATAAAACTAATCACTCTTCAGTAGGCAAGCACACTCACCAGCACAGAGTAGCATGTGTTGTGTGTTAGTGTGTGTACGTGTGCATTCACATTTTGCATGTGTATATGTGTGTATGCAAAAGAGAGAGGAAGCAAATGGTGGAAGCATTTGTGAATTCATGCATTTTTCAATACCAGTGACGATATTGCTGCAAATTTAGCTGCAGATACAGTATATGTGTGTCTTACTGCATATGGGTGCTTGTGTGTGTGAACATAAATGAACAGAGCTACTTCAAAAATACGCCTGAAATACACCTAAAAAAAATAAATAAATAAATAAAAATAAAAATATACCCCCCCCCCCAAAAAAAAATACAAAAAATAAATAAATAAACAAACACAAAAAAATAATTTAATAAAATATAAAAATAAATAAAAAATATGCCTGACCCTAAACCCCGCATGGCTGATATACAAATCATATAAACTCTTTATTTATGTGGATAAAGCCCCATGTCTGACTATTAAATTATCTTTGAATATTAGAATATGCTGACTACAATAGGACTCAGGAAAAAAAAAAGAATCATCATTAGGTAGATAGGCAAATATTTTAAAATATGTTTGTAGTTATTTAGAACATTTACATTTATTAAAGACTATAATGTAAATTGTGTCTCTTATCACATGTTTAAGAGCCCCCGTTTATAAGCCGAGGACTGCTTCTGGGGCGTCCTGTTCCAAAATGTATCTTGTAATCTGAACTGTTTGTCATGAAATTGAATTGAATTGTTTTTAGGTGTGTGTTTATCTGCATATGCAAGTGTGTCTGCATCTATGTATTCATGTATTTGAATCTTACTGTTTATATCACATGCATATTTTAGGTGTGCATATGTGTGTATTTCTAATTGCTTGTGTTGGTAGGTGTGTGTGTGTCTGCATCTGTGAAATGTACATGTAAGCCCTTCTGTGTTCATGTCAGTGCATATTTAGCTGTATATACTGTATATGTGTGTCTCTATTTGCATGTGTGTGGTTGTGTTTGTGTGTGAGTCTGCCACACACCACACACACATGTAGATCTGGGACTAAGCTTCTCGACATCTGTCATTTTGGAGAGCGTCACAGCAGCCAGGAGGGAATGGAGGATAATCCATGTGGGACAAATTAGGACACTGAAAGGCAAAAAAACGATGGGAGAAAACGGCCGGAGACAACAACTCCCCGATGAAGGCATTTCTGTTCAAATGTGCCAGTGAGCCATGCTAATGTATAGGCCTTTGTTTGTAATTCCAGTTACCTCGTGAGCTTTTTTTTTGGATTCAATAATGAACATTTACTTTGTTGTTCCCTCTGGACACATTACTGATGCTTGAAATCAATGCAACTATAAAACATCATTGTACAATACAATGAAAATGAAATATAATGTAATGCACATAACCTGTAAGATATATTTACCTCCACCAGGAGGTATTGGGATCACTTTGCTTTGTGTTTGTTTGTTTGTTTGTTTGTTTGTTTGTTAGCAATATAAAATAAATAAAAAATATGCCTGACCCTAAACCCTGCATGGCTGATATACAAATCATATAAACTCTTTATTTATGTGGATGAAGCCCCATGTCTGACTATTAAATTATCTTTGAATATTGGAATATGCTGACTACAATAGGACTCAGGAAAAAAAAGAATCATCATTTGGTAGATAGGCAAATATTTTAAAATATGTTTGTAGTTATTTAGAACATTTACATTTATTAAAGACTATAATGTAAATTGTGTCTCTTATCACATGTTTAAGAGCCCCCGTTTCTAAGCCAAGGACTGCTTCTGGGGTGTCCTGTTCCAAAATGTATCTTGTCAATGAATTGATCTTAACTGTTTGTCATGAAATTGAATTGTATTTATGGGAAAACTATTACAACCATCTTTATCAAATTGTACCCACAGATAGGCTTAGGCCCTGGGACCAACCCATTCAATTTTGGGCCAAGTAGGCCAAAGTTCAAGGTCACAGCAAGGTCACAAAATCTCCAATTTTCCTATCTCTCATCATTGAGCAATTTTTGAAAATTCCTAAAAAAAAAATTCAAAACGACTCTGATTAGCCTCCAATTTGATCCACCTGTAGCTTATAACAATATCTTGTATCTGGCACAAAATTGTCCACATCCACTGTGGAATGTGGACTCTGTGGACATTTACATTTAACACTGAAAATCCCATTTACAACACATTTTACATTATAACTCAATATTGTTTGGAATTTAACCCTTTCATGCACAGTGGTCACTACAGTGGAAAGTTATTCTACAGCTGTTCTCATGTATATTCATGGATTTTGTTGTTTTACTTGCATATCAACCAACACAGTGGATACTTATGCACCATCCCATAATACACTGCAATTCATACCGTTACTGTAAAATTCCTGTTCTTGATCAACCTGATCCGCAGACACATATTTGAGTGTAAATCAATTGTTAGTTGTTATTAGACTGTAATTAACAGTTTGTTGTTTTTTTTTAAGTTGTTGTGTTTTGTTGTTTTTTGCATATTATTTGAGTGAGTAATAACTACTATTATAGTATGTTAAAATGTGAGAAAACATCAGATTAGCAACATTAAAAAAAACATTTATTTCATAGTTTTCACACAGTATGACAGTAAATGTATGTTTCTTTGCTTCAAAAATTAAACACATGGTGTCCAGCTGAGTGGACATTTTTGTAACTCCATGAAAAATAGGTTCATAAAAAAAAATTTCAATCACATTGTTTTTTTCATGCCTAAAGAGGAATAAAAACACTCAGGAAAAACATCTTGATTAAGGTTCTCATAATTCGTGCATGAAAGGGTTAATATAATTTGACATACACATGACTGGTACCAAGCTTCAACTTTTTCTGCTGTACGGAACAACCTTGAAACTGTTTAATTTAAAAAGAAACAGTCAATCCACACATGCACACTGTTTGGGGTGCTTGGTGGAGGTTTTTGCTCTCTGAAAACTTGTTTAAATGAGAGGTTTTGGCTTTTTGTGGCTAAACTACTAGAATAGAATAGACTTTGTTTGCCATTTGCACAGATACATTGCAGTACAGGTACATTAGAATTCTTGTGTGTTTCCCTGAGTCACGGAATCCAAAGAAAAAAAAAAGACATGAACAAAAACAGAAACAAAACATAAACACAGCTAAAACATAAAAACAGTTATTGCACAGACAAACACAAATACACACTTGTAAAATAGAGTACTGATCAGAAAAAATAATAATAATAATAAAAAAATTAATAATAATAATAAAAGGACTGGAAGGTAAAAACAAGATAAAAACAGTGCAGTGGGATTTGTGTTCTTATGTCAGGTTGTTTAAAACTCCTGTATTCCAATGGAAACAGGAGATGTGAGGCTGTTTTAGTAACAGCAGTGAAACTCCTCTGTAGCCTTTTACTATGCTGTATACCGTATACTGCTGCATATTCGAACCTATGAAGCTGCTTTATTTACTATAACACATTGGAAAAGAACTGTGAAACTGACTTTACTAGTGTATTTGCAGTCATGGTATGCACTGTATATTTTATCCATGGGCGATAATGTCAGCTTTGTGATTTTGCTTTTACAGCCGTCTTGAAAATATCATTTCGAATATAAAATGTGTGTGTTGTTATTTGCATGTATATGGACTTTATACAGTTAGAATGGGAAGAATTTCTGAATCACTTCGGGTTTGAATTCACCATCTTTGCAAGCACATGCACACACAGACCCAAAGGGGATGTGATGAATGTGTCTGCTCTCCAGAGAGATTCACACAGAGATGCATTCACTGTGGACACAAAGCCAGCAAGCTGTCACAGAACTGGCTTCAAGCTGTTACTTGGCAGATAAGAAATTTAATATGAAGTGATAAAATGTTTGCATTAAAGACAAAAAATTTTTAAAAAATAAAAAGTTCAAAGCCAATCTAATGGCCAAACTGTGCTGTAAATATTTTAACTACGCTTAGACCAGCAGCTGATATCAGCTGATTTTATGCTGTATGAATACAAGTATGCAAGTTTCAGGGAAAAAAAAAAAACAAAACACACATATACACACTCAGACACACACACACAGAGACACCAGAAATCCAGCACACTGCAGGGGAGAATTTCAAAAGACTGTGTGGGCATCAGTCGTGTTTTATGTAGCTGCTGGTGTTAAAAAAAGGTTAAAAATGCAAATTTACTTTCCCAGAGATTAATCAGATACAAATATAATGAGCTTGATTCTAAAATTAGATACACAAGCCACCCACGATGATAGATGCAGCTGAATACATTTTCAGGATTCGAGGAACACGTGAATTTTAAACCTGTTTCTGGAAGTCTAAATCAACTCAAAAACCTTGCATATTCTAACTTATCTGCTGATTTAACTCCTGGTGCAGCAACAAATAGACTCACAGCACAGTGTGGAAGTTTTAGGTCACCAGTGGGTTTGGTTGTTTCACCATGTCATGATGACCAAACACATGCATGTCTGCTCCAGGGACAAGAATAAACAGGACGTATGCTTTAAATATGTTTAGAATAAAGACCTCCATTTGAGCTTAAGACATGTTGGTCTGTCCTTCATTCAGATTTAGATGGTTTAACTTAATACATGTTAAACATTTGTTATTATTTGGGTGAATCTTGTCATGTGAACAAAATACTCAATATTATTATTATTATTATTATTATTATTATTAGTAGTAGTAGTAGTAGTAGTAATAGTAATAGTAGTAGTAGTAATAGTAGTAGTAGTAATAGTAATAGCAGTAGTAGTAATAGTAGTAGTAATAGTAGTAGTCGTAGTAGTAGTAATAGTAGTAGTAGTAATAGTAGTAGTACTAGTAGTAATAGTAGTAGTACTAGTAGTAATAGTAGTAGTAGTAGTAGTAGCAGTAGTAGTAGTAGCAGTAGTAGTAGTAGTAATAGTAGTAGTAGTAATAGTAGTAGTAGTAGTAGTAATAGTAGTAATAGTAGTAGTAGTAGTAGTAATAGTAGTAGTAGTAGTAGTAGTAGTAGTAGTAATAGTAATAGTAGTAGTAGTAGTAATAGTAATAGTAGTAGTAGTATAAACATTTATTTTAGTGTGTGTTGTACATATATTTCTTTATCTATTTCCTGTTTTTACGCCTTGGGCAACTTCAAACCAAAAAGGTATTGTAACTGTTTTGTTGTCCATCCATCCATCCATCCATCCATCCATCCATCCATTCATATAATGACATTATCTGAAGAGTGCACTGACATATCTGCACCAAATTTATACTGTGGATGAATCTTGGCATGGAGCAGAAGCCTACTGAAAATAGGTGACCTTGACCTACTTTCAAGGTCAAATGGCGACATATCCTTTCAATGACGTACTTGTATTATCTGAAGAATGCAGTGAGATTTCCGCACCAAATTTACACAAAGACAATCTAATGTAAATTATAGGGCACTTTCAACAGAATCTTACAATATATTTGGCGAAGGAGGATTAAAAATATGCAGTACATTATGTTTGTTTCTTGTTAGTTAACACACAGAGAGCATACTGTTTACAACTGCTGTAAAACCGACAAGCAGTGCTGTACATCAAATATACACCAGTGATTAAAATGAAAATATCAGAAATAGCACTTCACAATTTTCTACTAAATGTAATTATATGCTGCTATACTTATTAAACAGTTTAGATCAGTAGATGGTTTTGGTTGCCAGTTGAGGTTTGGTTCTTTATGGGTTAACGTTTAGTTGTAATCATACCTTCCTCTGATTTTACTGTGTCACAGAAAAAAATATTTATGAACTTCTGATCCACAAATCCTATCAATACATGTCAATAATTTGTGTAAAATGCAGTTTGTCATCTTTTCATAGTCATCAGATATAACCCATTTGGACGTTCAAAGGCTCCGTAGTTACCATGGAAACACTGTCATCTTCTACAACACTGATTCACCAGTAAAACCCATGGAGTTGAATCAGTGGCAGTGGATGGACACACTTGTTTTTTGTTCCTTGCTGAAAAAGTAATTTTTTCTTCAGTTTTCTGTTTCTAATATATAATAACCCTCAACTTTGATCTGCGCTTTAATGAACATCTACATCAGGGGTGTCAAACTTATTTTGGTTCAGGGGCCATATTTAGCCCAATTTGATCTCAGGTGGGCCAGACCAGTAAAATAATGACTTAATAACCTATAAATAATGACAAATCCAAGTTTTTCTTTTTGTTTTAGTACAAAAAAAAAAAAAAAATTATGAAATTTTTTACATTTTAGAGAAAGGATGTGAATAACCTGAGAAAACAGAAATCTCATTTGAAAAATTAGTGCAATTTTAACAATATTATGCCTCGACTTATTATTTATACATGTTCATTTACACACAGTGTTACATAAACATTTGGTAACAGGCATAATATTGTTAAAATTTTGGAGCTTGGAACTAAAATTTGAACAATTTCTACAATATTACATCTTCTATTATTAACACAACTACAGATCACAGTGGAGCCATAAATGCACAAAACATTTAGTAACAGGCAGAATATTGTTAAAACTGCACATTTCAGGTTGTTCAACTTTGTTTTCATTTATGTATTTATTTGTATTTTATTGTGAAAGAATAGCTTTGTAAATGTAAATATTTTCACAGTGTAATGTTATTTTTTTTACTTACATTTTTTCTACATAATTTTTCACGAAGAAAATTTGTAGTTGTCATTAATTATGGGTTATTGTGTTGTTATTTTTACTTGAGATCACATTGGTCTGTATGTGGAACCTGAACCAAAATGATTTCAACCACCTTGACTGTTCAGGATAATTTTTGCACTTTCATCCCGTGGGCCAGAATGGAACCTTTGGCGGGCCAGATTTGGCCCCCGGGCCGCATGTTTGACACCTGTGATCTACATGATCAGTAAATTACGTGTAGGAAAATACTGGATTTACACTGAAAAATCACAAAATACATAGGTTAATATTGTAATAAATGTTGATAAATTACTTAAGAAAGATTAAACATAGAGAAAAAAATAATAATGTGGGAGTGCCGCACAAGTAACAGTGGGTCTTCATGGGTTAATGAGTCTAACAGAAGCAGAAGTATGGGAAATACTTAAATATGCATGCAGAATAGTGCATACATGATAAGTGACTCCGAATTATATAACTCATAACACAATATTGGCCCAGTATGGTGTGGTAACCAGGTCTGGCTCATGATTTCACCTTTACAGAGGATGTTACATCACCAAACTGTATAAAATTCACTGGATTCTATTCTTGGACGTCTACAGATGTCTCTTTCTCCGTCTGTCTCATACATTCCAGCTCACATTCATAAATTCCTCTTCGGTTTTTGTTCGAGGCAGAACACATGCCCGGACAGAGGACACTGACTCAACCTCTCCAGCTCGGAGTGTGAATCTGACATGGAGGTTGTTGGTGTTGGCTGAAACCAGATCTGTGTGTTTGGCAGATGAGGAGTGACGGACAGCGGGATGATCTGGACAGAACCCGGTCCAAACAACAGAGGACGAGCAAGACAAGTTTAGAGTGTTTCTATTTGTGCAACACGAGGACTGGCATCGTAGGTTCATCTGACATCACTTTTCCATGAAACGTCATGTGGTAAAAGATTTACGGCGAATGTATTTTGAAACAAGCCAGAAATATGTCACCCAAAAAAATCTACAGAAGTTGTTTATATTGAGCTCAAATTACAAAGATCATAAGAGGAAAGGTACGATCATAAATGATGTACACCCGTTATATTAAAGCAGATGTATTTATGTGCATAGGTTGAAGTTTTGGAATAATAGTCATCTATAATTTAATTTAAAGGGGTCATATTTTGCTAAACCCACTTTTATTAGTCTTTGGTTCATTTATTTGTGTATTTGGACCCTAAAAGTTTGAATTTGAACCCTCCAGGTGCTGCAAAGCTATCTTTATATTCATTTAAGCAAAAATCAAGTGGATTTCTACAACCTGTTTTAATTCCTTCTTTATTTGTTACGTTTTATAACTACTTACATCACAACATTTGCACATATAAGGTCAAGACTTCAGACGAACATTTCTCAGAGTACGACATAATTGTTTATCAGCAGCAGCAGTTGAAGTAAAAACTGAAAATATGCCCAAATTTTGAGCTGATTACCTAAAATGTTCAGTTGTTGGTTGTATTAACGAACACAAGTGGCTGAATGGGACAGAGAAGCATGGTCAACAACCTGGAGGGGGCGGGGCCTGAAGTGACTCATTTGCATTTAAAGGGCCAGCGCTCAAAACGACCTTTCTGGTGTCATTACTCAGAAATAAGGTTGAAGATGGACCTGTGGAGTTGAATTAATGAAGAATTCAGACCCAAGCAGAGCATTTACAGTTTATGTAAACCACAGAGAAATGTTTTAAAATGCATAATTCCATTAAAAAAAAAAAAAAAAAAAAAAAAAAAAGCAAAATATCACTCCTCTGAGAAAATATGGAAAGAAAATAGAATGGGACATAATAAACTTACTGAGTGATATTTACAGTCATGAGAAAAAGAAAGCACATCCGATTTAAGTTCTATGTTTCTGCATTTTTTCCCAAATTTTTGTCAAATAGATAATGATACAGTAGAATCTGTTGTGTGATGTCTTACACTTGAGGTTTGATTATAATCATTTTAGGACCTGGTAAACACCACAGAGGATTTTTTTTTTTATTATATCCCAGTACTAAACTCACAGAGGGTGTATTTTCATTTTCACATGACTATAAACTAAAATTAGAGGTCGACCGATATGGGTTTTTCTAAGGTCAATGCTGATGCCTGTTTTTAAAAATTTGGTCAGCCCATGGCCAATATCTACAGTTGATTTTTGAGGCTGATATTTAAGGCGGATTTTTTTTTTTTTTTTTTGTTAGAGCACATTGACCATAAAATACGTTGAAAACATAAACTCTGCTGCTCCTTGTGGAGGTAAATAACAGATACGTATCGGATTTAGGATCATATATGAAAGTGGCCTGGGTCGGATTTGTGCTGTTCAAACTGTCTTTAACAGATCGGATACAGGTCACATATGGGCAAAAAAATCGGATTTTGGCCACCTTTGCCTGCAGTCTGAACATAGCCTTAGTCATTTCAACAAAATAAGACCAGGCTTAATGTCGCTCTTAAAGATTTTAGTTAATTACATAGCGGAACCCTTTAATTTTAATTATTTTTATTTATTTATTTATTTTGTAGTGTCTTACACCTCTGCTGTATGCGTCAGTGTTTGTCTTACATTTTGTATGTTTGAAAGCCTTAATAAAAATACATTGATTAAAAAAAAAAAGATTTTAGTACCTTCAAATCTAACATTCAATTGAATCCCATCTGAAAGAGAACATTTGTTTGATATTATCACAGTTGGAATGTCATAATATCTGCCAAATCTCTGAATACAGACTTCTGTGCTGTATTGTTACTGTCAGACTCTGCATTTTGAACCTCTGAAGCCACTCTAGGAGTCATATTTACTCCTGTAGATTTCATTCATTCATTCATTCATTATCTGAACTTGCTTTATCCTCTCTACACTGTAAACCCCAATAAGTTAATTTAACTCAAAAAAATAGTTGAAACTGATTACATCGAAATTTTTAAGTAATGTAACTCTAAACCCATTGCCTTAAAAAAATTTAAGTAATGAGTAATGAAAACTTGAGTGTATTAAACTTAAATGCTTGATTTGAATGGAATTGCTATTTTATGTCCAACATACTGAATGCCAAGTTAATTTGACTTAAAACTTGTTCCAATGTCAACTGCTTTGTATAATCTATAACTTATTATCATCAGTTCATTGGACTCAATTCCAAGTTGTTTTATATTAAAATCTTCTGCAATATAAATTGCTTTGTATAATTATTAAAGTTGATATATTATAGTAAGGATGGAAATTAGACAGGGAGTTATCTTTATATAATTTACCAGTACAGGAAATGCTTTTAATTTGGCAAAGCATAAAGATTTACAGTAAAAATACCAATATTGGATGAACAGTAAATCCATTGTTGGTCCTATGGCTCTGACTCATGGTGCAGCTCTACAAAAATACAAAAACAAACACAAAAGGCCAATAAACACTGCCATACACACATTAAGTCAAAATTAACACTAACACCACAACCCCATTGAACCCCTGCACATAAAAATAACACATTTTGAACAACATGCCCAATACCCACAAAGCAATGCAGAGATTAAACAAAAGGTGTGGTCATGACTAAAACTTAGTAATTTAAATCCATTCAACTTAAACTATTTTTGTACTTTTGACTATGTCTACAAATTAGTAGAATATACTTAACATTTTATAGTAATGTAATAAAACTTAAATCATTTAAGTACAGTGTAATTAAAGCATTTTAGTGAATACAAAGTCCGGGCTTACAGTGTAGGATCGTGGGGGTCAATGAAGCCTATCCCAGCTTTGTCATGTGTAGGTTACTAAACTTTCAGTCATTTCAGTCTTCCGTAGGATTTATCTCACACTGGTTCCATATCCAGATAATGTTCCCCATTAGCTCTAATCTTTGCTGTAAATATAAAATGCATAAAGGAACATTTATTCATTAGTTTTGGTCACATGATTGCATTTGTACATTCTGACACTCAGGAGTTTACAGTTTACATCAACATCATTATATCTATTAAAGCATTCCACTTTTGTTCTTTTTGATACAGATATAAAATCGCTTTTAATTATTCTATCATTTCTTGATGGTCCTCCCCCCTTATCTACACAGCTGATGTGGATTTCAGCTCTTCTCCCTTTGGAGAAACTCATGACCTTCACCATACATCTGATAAATTGTAGAATCTCAGAAAACCTCATCACTCACTTGTTGGTTTCTGTTATGTATGTTCTTACTGTATGTCCTTCTATGTCAGTTATTTAGGTCATGTAAGGATGGATACACCATACAGTCGTCTTTGATAGATTGTTTTGTGATACTTACACTTACAGAACCGTTAAAATATCCTCATTAATAGAGACATTTTCAAGGTTGAAATGCTAATTTTATTTATTTTAATTGCTCTTATTTTGACTGTCTTACTTTGAACGTTGCAATTAGAACTACTTATTATAAAGTTTTCTGTGGTAACTTCTGCAGTTGTTACATCTTGTTTCATGATTTTACTCTTTTACGCTGCAAAATGTATCTGCATTTTATTTTATTTTATCATTGTGGGTTTAAATAAATGATGATGACAATGGAACAAAATAAAATTGTTATTATTAATGCTATTAGTGGGTGCAGGGCGTGAATCTGAATCTGAATATAATACATCGGCAAATGAGGCAAGGCTGAACCCATTAGGGCCACAGAAATCATGCCTGTTTTGTGTCAAAAAAAAAAAAAAAAAAAAATCAGTTTTTTGATGACCCAAGGAGGAGTTAACACTGTACAGTTACACATAAACCACACTGGTATTTGAAGGCTGACAATGTGTCTTTACATATGACTCTAAACAAAAACAAGTTTCATATTTTATTACAGTGCATCAGTTTCTTATAGTGGCCGACAAGGGCAAAACACATTATAACGGCCCAATGCGTCTCAGTTAGAGAAAACAGCTGCAAGTACAGAAAAGATGCAAATTCACAAACTCAAACACAAGTCTAAACGAGGTACAAAAAGAGGAACGTGGTGCAAATGAAAAAATGCTCCGTAAGAAACAAAAACACATGTATAACTAGAAGCACTCGGAGAGCGCAGACCTCCGCCAAGGCTGATCAGTGGGCCCCCCCGTGGGCTCCCCCACCCCCGATCACCCCCAAAAGTTAATCATTCCTTCCTTATCCCATTTCCAACAAACCCTGAAAATTTCATCAAAATCTGTCCATAACTTTTTGAGTTGTGTTGCACACTAACGGACAGACAAACAGACAAACAAACCCTGGCAAAAACATAACCTCCTTGGCGGAGGTAATCATCAAATGCTCTGCAAATAAAGAAACAATGCAAACCAAGAAAACACCTGCAAACGAAAAAAGCTGAATAACCAGTCACTACAATGGAAGTGCTCCAAACCTGCAGGGAGCAGCGTTTATAGACAACAGACTAGTGTCAGATATAATCAAATAAAAGTCACATGACCGCGGGTATCAAAATATATTTAACAGATTTTTAATCAATGCTTTTATGAATTTTAACCCTATTTATAGATTCAACCTGTTTTTGCATATTTTAATAAAGTTTATAAGCATTTTAATGTGTTATTTATATCATGGTTTTTTAACATGGGTTACATAATACAGATGCATAGAGAGAAGCGATATCACCAGCATCATGTGTTGTGTGAAACAAATAAAACCAATGAAAGGCTTCTGTAATAAGACATAATACGAGTGGAATGAGACCCTCTGCACATTAACAGCCTTTATTGTTGTTCTGTGGCTTCACATATACAACTTACTTTGCCAGCACTTTATTTTCTAACACATTACCATATTAAAGACACACAAATTAACACCAGGCGCTCACACACACCCTGCCAGATTTTAACAGGAGAGCTGTAAAGGGGTGGACTGTCGAGACACGGCCAGGTGAAAAGTGTGATGATGGGTTGTTGGCAGCAGCAGCTGGCCGGGGACCAGCAGTCCATGTAAAGCTATGTAAGCCCTCCAGGTTTGTGTGTATACAGTATATGTGTGTGTGTGTGTGCATGTGCCTGTGTGGTGCTATATATTGTACATCCATTTTCTCGAGTGGAAAATGCCAGTCAGCAGTTTAGCCATCGTGGGAGAGCACAGAGGGACGGTTAACCAACATAATGGCTTTTTACCTCTCTCTTTGCTTCACACATTTACACACAGACACACGTTGTTGTCGTCCTACATGATGTTACCGATCATTGTACAACGCGTCAACACAGCCGGTGTCAGCGTAACAGTACTTCTTTAAAACGTTTACGGTAAAAGGAGCAGGATCTGGATGCTGATGAGACGGATTATCGTCTCTTTACGTCTGAGCCAGCAGTTTGAAAGCCAGGAGGAGTCGTGCTGGAAGGCCTCGGCATCAATCTGAAAGGGCGTGTGAAGAAGATGTGAGAGGAGCGAAGGCCGACCTGCACGTTGAGCTAAAGACGGGCCAAGCTCTTCATCAAATAGTCTGCAAACTCCTGTGGCTCTGAGGTGCAAAAACACTGCAGAGTCCTGTTAAATCCTCAAAGTCAAAACTATTTAAGGAAACTGAGGGAAGACAAATACTTGTCCCTTTGTTTAAGGCAGGGGTGTCAAATATACCACCTGCGGGCCAGAACCAGCCCATCAAAAGGGTTGAATTTAATAGTGAATGTATTTTAAAATGAGCTAGAAGTACATCACCTAAAAATCTACAGAAACTGTTCATATTAAGCTCAAAAAACCAAAATTATAATATATACGATGGAAAAAATAACTCACAAACTGCGACTACAAGAAGCAGGAATGGACAAAAAAAATGGAATAAATGGACTGATTACAGAACCTGGAATGGTGCAAGGACTGAATAATGTGAATGCAGTGTCATGTAGTGTACCCAAGCAAAAAAAAAACAAAAAAATCATAAGAGGAAATGTAAAATTTTAAAGAATATACACCCATTACATTAAAGCAGATGTGGATTTCTGGGCCTGGATTGAAGCTCTAGAATAGTCTGGACAATGTCTTACAACAGGGGTGTCACACATATGGTCCGTGGGCGGAAATCGGTCCACCAAAGGTTCCAATCTGGTCCACGGGATGAATATGCTAAATGCACAACTACATTTAGATCTTAAAAATTAGGGTTGTCAAACTCATTTCAGTTCCAAACTTTTCTTGTTTACACAATGGACATGACATGGGAAGAGTATTGATAATATTGAAAGATGTCTTATGGTTTGTATTAGACAGCTGTTGTTTGGTGAGTATAAATGCATAGCAGTTATTTTGTTTGTTTATTTATTTTTATTACATTGGGCTGTTGTATTACATGTCCTGTCTGTGTGTGTGTGGGCGTGAATGGTGTAAAATTAATGTAAATACTTAAAATTGTAATGTAATGTAAAGAAGACCTCAGGAAGAATAGCAACTGATGTTTCAGTTGCTAATGGGCATCTTAATAAATGAAATGAAATCTCCAAATGTCAACAATATTCTGCCTCTTACTAAATGTATTGTGTATTTTATAGATCCACTGTGATCTGAGTTGTATTAATATATTAAGGTATAATATTGTTAAAATTTTACTTATATTTCTTCAGAAATTTCAGGTTGTTCACATTTTTTATGAAAAGATAATTTGTAAATGTAAAATTTTTCATAATTTAATGTAACTAATTAAACTAAAGCAAAGAAAAAATTTGAGTTTTTGGATTTATAGGCTATTATGCTATTATTTTAGTGGTCCACTTGAGATCAAATTAGACTGTATATGGCCCTAAAATCAGTTTGATATCCCTGGTTTAAATTTGAGTCTATCAGGAACACACAACAGGCGTTCAAACACTCACTAAAGGACTTAAACTTCTCAGATGTTTGTATCCCGTCGTGTATCGTGGAACAACAGAACTTATTAGAGCATGTTTTATTGTTATTGATACAGCACTGTCCTCCTGACATTATAAAACATTTGACAAATAAGTCCATTAAAATCCTTTTTAAACTACTTAGGCTGACAGCTCAGAAACAACTGGAATATGTTTCAATGCCCTCCTTTATGATGGACAGGCTCGATTTCAGCAGAATGCTACAGTGGTGACCTGGACTGTGAAGGGCTCCAAACATTGTAGTTTTAATGAGCTGTCTGTCTGGGAGTCCGTTTGGATTTAATAAGCTCATCAATCTCTATCTGCTCTCCTCCAGGCACAACCAAATCAAAAACTGAACGTGGTTCCCATCTTTCACCTTTACAGCAAGACTCTAGTATTGATAAATAATCTAAATGAAGTCCATTCTTTAAATCTCATTCAGTGCCACAGTATTTCTGGAAATATTTGAGACAGGTAACGTCTGAATGGGGGAATATGAAAGAAATGATAATGCTGAGAGAAAAGGGTGGAGACTGGTGGAGACGGGCCAGCTTTATTCTGTGTAACGGTGGAAAACTAGAGGTGATGACACCACACCTTAGAGCCTTTCAGCTGAAGTCGGATCGATCATCTTCTCGCTGAGCAACAGACGTTTAGTCAACAGCGTCTGACAGCATCTGTCAGTCGAATGTCTCAACACTAACCATTTATGAATTCTCTGCAAATACCATCTATTTGGAATCAGCAATGGCAGTGGAAGTATTCTGATCCTTTAGTCAAGTCAAAGTATCGGTAAAAGTATTTAATAAAAAAGTAATGCATTAGAACTAAAAGCACTAATTATGTTCAAAGCAACAGTTAATATTTAAAAAAAAAATGTTCATAGGACAAAAAGACGATTATAATCTAAGAGGATTCATTCAGTATTAAAACCGTTAAAATGCTTATTATGAGGAAAGGTTTTTGCATTTCTGTGCATGGAATTATAACCAAAAAAGGAACAGGAATATAAAAATAATACACTGAAAAGAAAATTATTCCAACTTTATGGGCAACAGACACATTCCTCTTTTTATTCCTATTCATACACATCAGTAATCGGTAACTAATATGGGTGTATAAAGGTTCTTGATTGTCACTGGGGTTTATGTGTACATATATGTATATTTGCCCGTGTATGTTGGTTTGTATGTATTGGTATACAGTTGTGGGAAAAATTATTAAACCATCAAAAGTCATCAAAAACAATAGTTATGTAATCAAGTACTAACTCCTGTGTGTATCATGTGACTAAAACAGACGGAAAAGAAAACACGGAATGCCTAAAAGCACTGTTTTTGTCAGTACAATGCCATAGATATTGATGTAAGAACTGAAGTAATTTTGGTTATTATCAAGAAAACAGAGAGCTCAGAACAGCTCTGAAATTAAACTCTTATGAGCTATTTTTGTTGTTATCATTATATTTGTCCAAACAAATGTACCTTTAGTTGAACCAGGCATTAAAATGAACAAGAAATTGAAGAAAACAAGGGTGGTCTAATAATTTTTTCCTTGACTGTACATGTGTACATTTAATGATATATATATATATATATATATATATATATATATATATATATATATATATATATACATATGTGTGCATTTAAATATGTATAGAGACTGTATTTGTGCTACATATTTCTACTGTATTTTCTTTACCCAGATAGCAAAGAGACACTGGGATGGATCTGGAACAGAATCGCACCCCAATTCGGCCCAAAACCGTTTGGCGGATCTGGCCCGGTGTCCAAATGCACATTGGGCCAAAACAGGTACTGCTCCGCGAAACGGATCTTCTCCAGAAACGGTCCAGCTCTGGCCCAGTTCCATTCAATCACATCTAGAATATACACAAGAATCACGTTGGCCCAGATTTGTATTACGATTCTGGTCCATATCAGTATTACTACTTTGAAAATCAGTCTTGGTTGTGTGATGGGAGACTGTTCTGGGCCGAATACGTTAGCCAGCACAATTCCGGAACTGCTAGAGAGCTGAAAGACGGATCCGATGCAGATTTGGTCCAAAGTCAGAAAACGGATGTGAGCTACAGTATAAACGGATGTAAAGGCTTTAATGCGGATCCGGCCCAAAGGTAATTGCTATCTGGGTAGTGATTGATTACTAACTAACCCCAAAAATTCATAGTGTAGTTTACGGTCATTATGGCTGATAAATTGCATTATTATATACAATATCCTCCTGAGAACCAGTAAGTAAAAGTTTTTTTTTTTTTTTTTTTTACATTAAATAATTGCCTTGATTGGAAACTGTATAATGCCACATATTTCAGATACATTTTTAAAATTTTTATTTAACGAAATGCCCTTTGCAGTGGACCTTTTTTTTTTTTTTTTTTTTAAATAAAGTTGTGAAACTCTTGTCTGCTACAGAGGACAAAAAGGCATTGCTGGGTCTCAGGAGGATATAATTAGATTATTGATACTGAGACAGTGTTAGAGCAGCATGTTATTCTACAATAACTACTTTATATCCAGTTTTAACACAGTGACACCAGATAAATCTGAGGAGAATAAACAAAAAAAAAACAAAACACAAATCTGTTTTCATTTTTAGTTTGATATTAAGAAAAATATTTGATGGTTTGAACATTTACTGAAATTAAAATGCGTGAGAAGTTTAGAGGGAAAAACAATTCTGTTTCTTAGAAGTGTTAACATCTGAAATCTGAGCCTGACTACATACAGGTTTTTGTGAAATGTCAGAGACCAAAAAGGATGGAAATTACTTTAGTCTTAAACTTGTTCTTTTATCCATTGTGTGAAGTCTTCGCCTGAAAAATAACTAAAGATATCAAATATACTCAGTGGAATAGAAAGCACAATAATTGACGCTTAGTTGTAGTGGAGACGACAAATAAAGTAGCGGAAAATGGAAAAATTTGAGTCAAGTCCGAACACATGAAGTCTGTGTGTAGGGTTCAATAGAGGAGTAAATGTACTTAATTTCCAGCGCTGTGTATAAGTGCAAATAAAACCATAGTTAAAGGCCAGAGAAGCTGTGAGCCAAACCCACAGTTTTCTGCTTCATCACTCAACTAACTCAACAAACTTTGACTAAAGTCTGTTGACTCTGAAAGACATTTTCAAGAACTGCAAAGAGGCCCATTAGAAAGAGCTTTGCACCTGACAAGTCATACCAGGTTAAATGTGTGTTCAGATTAAATACAAATGTTGTACTTGAGTGAAATATCTTTAACTCCGGAATTCAACCTCTCATGTGTCAAGCCACTCCTGGTTCGCAGCAAACACACAACCACAGCAGCAGCAACCCGACCCCTCTTTTGTCGCTTGGGGTAAAGTGGTAGCCGTTGACAGATTTGACATTTAGCTGGACGGTCAGCGGCAGAAACAGAGAGAGAAAGAGAGAGAGACCTGCAGCGGTAATTTAGTTCGGATTTCTTAACCTTCAGAATGACAGTCGTCCAGGTGCAGGTGTGGAGGAATCATTACAGGGAAAAAAGATATTTATGCAGCGCTTGTCCAAACTTTCCATTAACATTAATATGAGTGATTTTTTAAAGAAAATGGTGAGGAATTATATTAAATCTTGATTGAATTCAGAGCAGTTGTTCTTGTAGCAACTAATGGCCAATGACATAATACCTGCCAATAATATAATAATTTTGGCCATTTTAAATGTAATAAAAAGGCAAAAACATAATAACTTGCCAATAATAATTATAATAACTAACCCTGTAAAGCCTGAACCATTAAATCATTGACAGAAAATTCCATTTCTTTGAAACTGGAGCCTTTACTGGTCCTTCTGAACAACCAAAAAAATGTTCTTCAAATATCAATTTCAATGTATGAGTTTCAATTTTGTGTCATCGGGTCTCAATGCTCAAATATTATTATTTTTTAACAAACCAAAACATAATATAACACAAACATGTCTCACAAATTTGTAATTCCTTTTCAAAATCGGCAAAGTTCTGCCTCCTTCCTCATTAACCCTTTCATGTATACTGGTCACTATAGTGGACAGCTATTCTACAGCTGTTTTCTTATATATTCATGGATTTAAAAAAAAACAAACAAACATATCTTTATTAAAGTTTTAACACATTCATATCTTTTCTGACATGAATTGGTAACATTGTGTAGATCTCCCCTAAGTATAAAGCCCCCCCCCCCATAGTTTTGGCACAATTTATCAGTAAATACATGTTTCTTTGTTTCAAAAATTTAATGCATGGTGTCCAAGTGGACATTTTTGCAACTTCATGAAAAAAAGGTTCATAAGAACATTTTATTTATTATTATTATTATTAGTAGTAGTAGTATCAGTATTTTTTTTTTTTTAATTTTTAACTTTATTTTTTGAATTTTTTTATATCATTTATTTATTTATTTATTTATCTTTTTTTTTTATTAGGACATTTTCAGTCACATTGTTTTTTCATGCCTAAAGAGGAATAAAAACATTCAGGAAAAAAATCTTGATTAAGGTTCTCATAATTCATGCATGAAAGGGTTAATGACAATCTTGTAGTGTCACTGGAAAGGCCTCTGGTGAATGAATTCCTCCCCCCTGGTGGATTATCTGTGTATTGCACGTATCTAATAGTATACGTCAGGTTTTTCAAGAAAAAAAATATCACACTGATCATGTGGAGGGCTTCAACACTCATGTATCAAATATGATACGTTTGGTGTTATAGGGTTAAGGGGCAAGCTGCACAGTGCATATCCATGATGAATGAATATGATGACTATGACTTTCACTATAACCATTTTTGATAAGCAAACTGCACAAAAAAAAAAAATGAAAAAACATCCAAGAACAGCAGTTTTATTTATGTATTACTACACTATTGTCTGGAGTTACTACATTTTTAAAGCATTTAAAGCCAATAATGTAAGAATGTAAGCCAATAAAGTATTAACATATTAAATTATCAGCAAAATGTGTTATTGGCTCAAAAGCTTTATTATATAATTGGCTTTAATATATTTAAAATGACCCAAATTACTATGTTATTGTGTGATATTGGCAGGTATTAGCCTACATTAATGGTTGCTACAGTCTGTACAAACACATTTGAAGATGACTCATGTTTCTGATGCATTCGATACTTCCTTGAATTGTTAGCTAAATGTCACCGAGTCACCTTTTCATCCACATGGAAACACAATCTTTCATGCGACCTCAGCCATCATCACACCTTATCTGCTGCGGTACACACTCGGTGATGGCCGGCTACACTTTGAACCTTCAACTCCCTGCCAAGTTATATACGGCCTGTATTAAATTTCCTAATTGATGGCTTGACATATTTATCATCACTGCGTGTCATGGCTGGTTTGGAGTCTTTCACTAAGTATGCGTTGGGAATGATTAAGTGGCTCTCTTCGTCTTAAAAGTCTCAAGTCGCTACCATTTGAAAGTCTCATATCTCTGGGAAACCAGCTTTTTAGGGTTTTTTTTTTTTTGACAGATGACAGAAGAAATTGTAGTGATTAGAAACAGATATGAATGTGTGCAGACCTCCAACATGCTTTGACATGGATTGGTTGCACAGAAAACTATGCTAAATTTCTATAGTGATAAAAACATGTAAAAGTGAAGGAGTTCTACACAGCAGCGGGGTTGTCCTCCGGGATTTTTTTTTTTTCCCCTGTTTGAACTCCTTTCACTCGAGGGGAATGAATGACTGCCAAGCCGTGACAAAGCCAGATCTTTTCCCCAAACAAAGTGGCCACTTTGGCCTGGAATTTGACATGAGTGATAACCCCATCGCTCTCTTCCAACAATCTCTCTATTCAGGAGATCTGAGCCATGGACACTTGGGTTTGTGTTATTAGCCCTACAGCTACAGAAGGTTAATGATGCAAACTAGTAAGGCGGTAAACGTCGGAAAGTGGGAGAGAGGCCAAATGCGAAGACACTGGTGAAAACATGAGTTCGCTCCTGATCCTTCATTTAGGATCAGATTGAATTAGACATCTTTATTAATCCCCAACGGTAAAACTCAATCCCTACCACGTAACAGACAATGCATTCAATATAGATTTTACAACAATGTCAAACAAAGCCATAAGGAGCCATTTGGTACATGAGTAATAGATAAATCGTGTAATGAATGAAATTTTAATCAAGATTTCCAGATGTGTTTATATATATATTTATCTATTCTTAATAATTACTAATAATGAATAATGTTTAGTTTTCAAATATTGTCTGCATAAGAATATATCAAACACTTAAACATTAGAATGAAATTGAAAAAGTACAAAATCAGCTTTAACATGCACATATTCTCCTGTTAGCTCTATTTTGGTCACCACCATCCTTGAGTTTTTACACAGTAAAAATTGGATTTATTTGACAAGGACATTGTACATTAATTCACATTTCTGTAAATGCTCCTGAATTAGTCAAATGGTTATTTTTCCTCTGCAGTTTCCTGACAGAATGTTAAAATGTCACCTTAAGAAAAAAAACAAGGTTATATAAAAACAATATTTACAAAATGATAAAACTTACAAATACTTAAACATACCCAAGTACTAAAAAGGTGTCAAAATACAACTACTAAGGCATTGCACACGAGACAAAACTTTATTTAGCTGTATGTTGTGGCCAGTGTTTGTAGTTAAACTACATTTTGCTGTAACTTGCAGGTAATTAAACTACATTAGTATTTTAAGTAGTTCAAAAACTTTTTGGGTAATTTTTGTAGTTGAATTACTCAATTTGCCACACAAAATTAAGTTGTTTTTTTTTTTTTTTTTTAAGATTTCTTTTTAGTAATATAAATTGTATCTCACCATTGAATGTAAGACAGTCCCTTTTTCTTTCATCATGAATGGACTCTATGCACAGCCTCACTACTTCCTGAACTTCAGGTGGGTCCTTTATTTCCTGTCTTTCATTATTGGACACTCTGATTAATCCAGGTGTGCCTAATTAATCAATAGTCACAACAAGAAGAAGCAGGCACACCTGGATTAATTAGTGTGCCCAATAATGAAAGACAGGAAATGAAGGACGCACCTGAAGTTCAGGAAGTAGTGAGGCTGAGCATGGAGCCCATTACTTTGAAGGCATGATCATGCCATGACATCACAGCCAACACTGCCTCTGATTGGCTTGCCCTGGCAGCACTCGAATGCTTCGCAGATGTGCGATCATTACTAATGTCCTGTGGTTGTTACCACCCTCAATAGCAACGTGCCACCCCAACCATGGCCATATTTTGTTTCATATACGCCATGGTTGGGGCGGTACGTTGCTATTGACGACGTTTCAAGTGGGTTCTCTGTGGGTACTCCGGCTTCCTCCCACCATCCAAAGACATACACTGTAGGGATGCACCGATACCAATACGAGTATTGGCATTGGCTCCGATACTCAGTGTGTGTACTTGTACTCATACTTGTACTCGTAAAAGATATCCGATACAAATGCACCTATACCACTTATGGCCGTGTGACATTCACAGTTCAGTGCAGCAGGTACGCGGTGGTGGAATAATGTGTGTGGAGTGTGAAGAGTGTGGAGATTTTTCAAAATAAATGACAAGTGATAAAAGTAACGCTGACTGACAGTAACATTAAAGACACAGATACGGACGCAGCGCTCTGTCCGTCCTCTGCGTACATTCCATCCGTTTTCCAGGTGCTCGCGGATGTGTAAACAGAATGAGAATACCAGCGGGTGTACGGAGCGGTGTGGACCACCGCCAGCAGAAGTGAAAATGAAACTTATCGTTCATTTCTCTTTTCTCTACCTGCTGAAGCTAAGCTGTTAAACCTCACCAGTGAAAACGCTGCAATATTAGTATCACATTAGTGTTACCTCTGTCGTCTCCATGTTTGTTATTACTGACTTTCTTCTTCTTCTCAAAAAACTTTACTCTTCTTCGTAGTATTTGTCCAGTATGGTTAATTAAGAGCGGCGCCCCCTGGTGGATTAATTGAGAAACGCTCATTCCAACACATTAAATATCAGTAGCAGCACTTTGTTCCAGTCAGACTAATGATAACGACAATAAAGCACATTTACAAAAGGAACTAAGAACTGGAATGGGATTATTAAGTACTCGTATCAGCAAGTACTCAAATGTAGGTGCTCGTACTCATACTCGGTCTGGAAAAAAGTGGTATCGGTGCATCCCTAATGCACTGATAGGTTAATCAGTTAATCTAAATTACCCATAAGTGTGAATGTGACAGTAATTGTTTGTCTCTATACGTCAGCCCTGCGATGAACTGGCGACATGTCCAGGGTGTACCCCGCCTTTGCCCATAAGTAGCTGGGATAGGCTCCAGCGACCCCTATGACCCTAGTGAGGATAAATCGGGTTCAGAAATGAATGACTGACTGACACATGTACATTCTCAGTTTACTGTTGAAAGTAAAAAGTAGTTGCTAAAACTATTTTTTTTAGCCATACTTTTACAAACTACATTTCTCCAGGGGTAGAAATAGAGTTTGAACTACTGTCATAATGAACTATTTGTAGTTTTATACGCTACTCTTGCAAAGTAGCTTCCTCAGTACTGGTTGTGGATAGAACTGAACTGAAGTCTAAACGTATTGTGTAGTGTTCTATAATGTATAAACCTGTCAAACAAATTTATAATGTATATTCAGTGAGGGAGGGATTCATGGCTCATCTCATTTTCTCAGGCTGCAATTAATGACGTTCTCTAAATTATTCCCCCACAAGATGTTTTGGGAAAGAGAAGGGGAGGGCTGTCATTAAAGTCTCGGTGTGATCTATTCTGTTATTTCACAGTGGCAATGAAAATCTATGCATTAAAAAGTAATGTGAAATCATAAAAAAGGATTGCTTCATGTTGTGATAAGGTTTTAGTGAGCTGTCAGGCCTTGTTGCTGCACGGAACCAGTAAGAACGTTATGAAACCTTGAAATTGTTTTTCACTTTCCTGAGGCGACTCTTTTCTCCAGATATGAGTTAATTTGGAGTTTCCAAACAAATTAAAAGGTTGGATATGGCAGCAAACTCATTTGAACTCACTGAAATGAGACTTTCACTGCTCATGATATTAAGCTGTATTATTTTTCTCATCATCTGCCGTATTTCTCTGTCCAATTTATAACCTCCAAGATAGTAGTGTATGAAGGAAACACAATACACACATTGATTCTCCTTTAACACACCTGTGGGAATATTTCAGACAGACAGAAAGTGTCCTAATTCTAGAAAATGGTATCAGGTTACGAGACTAAAATGATTGCAGGTAGTACAGGAGAATTTAGTGCTTGAAGCAGCTGTTACTGTCACACACAAAAACATGTGGTGATAACACAAAGTAAGGTAGATTAGAAGGAAAATTAACACAAGTAAAAGATGCAACATGAAGAAATTTGGCAAAGTGTTGCTGAAAAGTATCCAGATCTGAGAAAATGCAGGTACAAAGACTCCTAAGCAGTGAAGTTCTGCCATTTTACACAAAGCAAAACCGCTAAAATATGAAATGTACACTTTCTGGAACATGTGTTTTCTCATAATTTACTGTACACACACTTGTGTCTTTAAAGAGACTGCTGAATGTTTATTTTAACCTTTGACACGTAGGTATAAATGTCATTTTGTACTGTAATGTAATGCATTTTACTGTATTGTCCTTTAAGTAGTAATGTTTTTATTTTAGTCCTTGACACGTACTATATTGTAGTGTATTGAACTGTACTGTTTTGTCATGTATTGCTCTGTACTGCACTTATTACACGGTATTGCCTTGTTGCATGAATCTGTTATTTATTAAGTGGGGACTGTGAATGAAAATTAGCACTGATGCTAACTCTGGCATATTTACATGTTTATGCTAAAATGGAATGTATAAATGTGTTCATTAATGTACACTGTCCCGCCAAAATAAAGATACATACATATTGTTATAATCCTCAAGAACCTGTTGCAATATTTGCACTTGCAACATGTTCGCTAATTCATTTATGTTGTTTTCTACTTTATCCCCATGGTTTTTATTCAATGTTATTTATGCGAGTCCTTTTAATTGTTTATTCATATTTGTATTGTATGTATTCAGTACTGTTGTCATGTTTCATTATTTATTAATACCATATTGCTTGTTATATTGTTTTGTAACTTGTCTGTTTAAGAGGATGTAATCAGCTTGCTGTATGAACAAAATCTACAGGTAAAAATAGAATAACTTGACTACCTTTAACTTGAAAAATAGAATTCAGGTGTTTCTTAGATCACTGTCATGTCACTGGGTAGCATATGTGCAAATATATTTAAGGATGCAGCAAAAGTTTAATTTGCTTTATAAAATCTTAAATATCTGCAAGATTAGTGTGATGCAATGAAACAAGTTTCTTAAATTGTATGTCTTTTTTTTTTTTTAGTCTTACCATGAAGCAGCACAAGACACAAACCAAAATGTGCAGGTTCAGGGTCTGGGAACAAACAAACAGTCAGCGCATATACGTATTATACATATTGGATAGAAATTTACTGTTACTGACAGTGTTAGGGAGTATTGAGTGACTTTTTGAAGTACTACATCAACTTTTAGTTTCACTGCATTTTGCAAAAGCTTGGTCGGAGTTCAGTTACTTCATTTTAACAAGTGGTGCCAGGCACAACTAACCCTACCCTTGCATGTATTTCGCCCATTATAAGTAAATAGGAAGAATTTTTAAAAATCATAAAAAATTTGAACGTTGACCAACCTTTTCCCAAAATGTACTGACATCTATTCTGGGTCACTGGCAGTTTGGTATGAATTCAACCAACAGTTTTGCTGCTAAAGTGTTAAAGGTGCCGTATGTAGGATTGTGGCCAAAACTGGTGCTGCAATCACATTCAAAATACTGTAGAGCTTGGTACCCTCTCCTCCTCCCCCAAGACTAGGGGTTACCAGATCCAGCTTGAGCGTCTACTACTAGTGTTTCCACTAATCCTTGCCACCACACCATAAATTTCATACAAAAAAAATCATCACCAGACTTACTATACAGAAGTATAATATATATATATATATATATATATATATATATATAATAGGCCAGGACAAACATCCTGCCCACTCAAATTAAAGTTTGTGAAGAATCAGGAGATAGGGAAAAGGTAAATGAGCCTTAAGTTTCACTTTTACTTAACATAATTCGTGCATACTGCACCTTTAACAACAAACAAACAAGTGGTGACAGGCACAACAAACCCCGCCCCTCACACATATTGTAGCTTATTTTGGCATCGATCCAGCTGATGTCATCGTGTCTATCAATTGCCTCCATATATGTGTCAAGTTTGAAGTAAACTAAAAGAAAATTGATGTTTTTATCGACATGTGAAATTTCGCCCATTATAA
Source organism: Sphaeramia orbicularis (assembly GCF_902148855.1). Lineage (NCBI taxonomy): Eukaryota > Metazoa > Chordata > Actinopteri > Kurtiformes > Apogonidae > Sphaeramia > Sphaeramia orbicularis. The sequence goes on from NC_043960.1 coordinate 10,690,466, forward strand.
GTAAATGGGAGAAGAAAAAAGATTTTTAAAATTCATAAAAAAATTTGACCTTTGATCTACTTTTCCCAAAGTGTAATGAGATCTATTCTGGGTCACTGGCAATCTATAAACCAAATTTGGTATGAATTGAACCAACAGTTTTGGTGCTAAAATGTTAACAAAACAAACCGAACCAACAAGAATACCCCTTGTTTCCCCTTCGGGGGGCAGGGTAATAAAGTACCATATGCAACTATTTTTGGTCATGAGAGAAAAGGGATGATTTGTTTTTGTTAAGTTTTTTCTCATTGGTTCCCTACCCCTTTGACTACCCCTCCATTCTTTTTCTTTTACCGTGAAACTAAACTTGAAAACTATTTTTTACTATAGCCATTACAAACTACAATTAGTGGGATTTCTTGCCAGCAGGTGAATTTTTTTTTTTTTGTGTGTTATAGTTTCCAATCACGTACACATTGATAATTACCCTGAGCCCCACCAGGGGATTGAAATCAGGGTCTGATTATCTGCACCTGCAGCTCAAAATCTGCAAAACTTTACATAAGGTGGATCTTCGTCTCACTCCATCTAGAAGTTAGTCTCAGTCTGTCATATTTTTAATGGACCCTTCAGTATTGGGAATTATTTCATATTTTGTGGTTTCTTGTAAATGGAGGAAGCTGTTCTAAAGATAATCACATGATCAGTTTCTGGTTGATGCTAAAGACAATCCAGAACTGAGGGTATATTTTCATTTAATACAACTTCACTATATATTTGATGGGAGTACCTGACCTCAGTTTTTTTTTTTTTGGTTTTGTTTGTTTTGTTTTGTTTTTTTTATTTGGATATTTACATTTTTCCACAAAACACAACATTCTCTGACATAAGACCCTTGAATTAAAACACAAATAAATGGAATACAATAGAAATACCATTAAGAGAAATCACATGGAAAATAAATATTTGTTTGTACCAAAGAAAATTACAGCAGTGCAGTATCAGTCATAGAGACATAATCTTATAATAGCTCCCATTCCTCCATCAGTCATCCAAAAACCGAATAATACAGTTCCATCTCCATTCAAAAGTGTCTCCTGACCTCAGTTTGAACACTGATTTGCTGTTTATACACTCATTACCTCCGCCAGGAGGTATTATGATCACTTTGCTTTGTGTGTTTGCGTGTTTGTTTGTTTGCAGGATAACTCAAAAAGTTATGGATGGATTTTCATGAAATGTTGATACTGGCACAAGGAAGACATTTTTAAATTTTGGTGGTGATTGGGGGGGGGGGGCGGAATCTGTCTTGAGTGCTTTTCTTGTTGTTCATTTGGATTTCATATAAACACTATTCAAACTCAGGTTTGAGAACTGAATTGACAATGAAATACAGTCAGTCTGTTTTAAGGGTCTTTGGCCTCATGAACCATACATATGTGTTTCTTAATTATTAATTAATAGATTTGATCTGAGGGGGTGAGAGTCTGCCATCTCTGATTGTATTTTTTTTTTTGTACAGTGGTCTGAACTACTTTTTCTAAGTGGTTTTACTAAACCAGTATATTCTGCTATCATGTGGCTTTGCTCCTGCTGATGTGATCTGATGTGGTTGTGTGCAAAGCAACACCTAAGTAGAAGTCATGGTTTCCCCAACACTGCTAATTGATTCTGTGTTTGCACAGACTAGTCCCAGTAAATGTGCAGATCTAGAAAACTCTTTACACACACACACCTCCCCCTCCAAACACAGCAGGTCACATCTGGTGCTATCATAAAAACAGATGACTTGTTATGAATTTGCTAATGCATGAGTGCACTCTGTATGTGTGTGCATGTGCAGGCCAGCGTGTATTATGAACTCTGGGTGGTGGTGTCCTCACCAGACGGCCAAACACACACACTATCAGGACCGGGTGATAAGTGAGGCACTGAGGCAGAGAGAGAAAACACAATTTCTTCTCAGCAAATCAATGGGGTGTGAGTCAGAGTTCACAAACAATCTCTCACATTCAGAAATATTCATGTTTCATCATACATCCTTGTACACTGTCTCACACACACACACACACACACACAAACCCAGGGGTGCCCCGTCTTACCACCACTTACCCAGCTAACACTGAGATAATCACTTCCTCATGGTAGTAGTCAGCAAGGCAGAGAAAACTCATCACTGTGACACACTCACTCCAGGCCATTGCGGCTAATGAAGACAAGCTATGCAGTCAGGGAGGCAAATATGAGGAGGAATGAAAGGTTTAGGCCCTTAAATGCAGCAGAAGACAAGGAGTATCAGGCTCACCTGAGTTCTCCACTTATGATGCTGCCTCCTGGTGTTTTTTATACTGGTGTTTTCAAGTTTTATATCTTCACTTTGTATGAAGTGTGCAAGTTGCAGCCTCCTGTGGGACATTCAATGACACTTGCTTTGTTTTGTAATAAAAAGCAAAAAACTGTGGTGAGTAACTGAGCACAAATCCGTTTTCCTTATGGCTTGCTTATAACCATCAGCATTTGTTAGACATTACTTGTCTTGCCAGATCTTTCTCCGCACCACTAAAGAGAGGTTCTCTTTGTGGAAAAAAAAAAAAAAAAACTTGCTTTTTTTTTTTTTTAAATGAGCTTACAGTTGGACATCACTAACCTAAGGATGCTGTACAACAGGCCAAGGCAAAGAATGCCAGTGGAGAGGTGTGGTTGGGTGTTAAAAGCAATTGCCATAAAGAACCAAGACGGCCTGCCTAAATGCATGATCCTATTCTTTAAGAAAAAAAAAAAAAAGTTTTTCTTCAGCATGTAGTCATAAGCTTGGAAACTCCTGTATGACATAGAAAAGGGGGCCATTAAAAACTGCTACACAGGTGATACTGATCATTATTCTCACATTGTTATATATACACACACCAGATAACATGCGATACTCATTAATTGTGCTCTCTGTATTAGTTATAAACAAGAGGCACAATTTCAGTACCCACACACACACACACACACACACTACACTGGACCAGGTGGGGACCATACCTATGGGGAGCAGCCATTACTGGCCAGAAGTGACGCACCATCATTAGCTGCTTTTCCATTGGACATATGCACAAAACTTTACCAATATTTACTAAACGTTGATTTTCCATTAAATCACAAATTTGTTTATTTATTATCATGAGATGACATGGGAAGTCATTCCATAAACATGGCAACGAACGTAAATATCTTGTTGATTTACAGATATATTCTTCATCATCATCATCATCATCATCATCATCATATATTACCCCTCTATCCCGTACTAAATGAAAAATTATTTGGTTTCCAGGTGTTTCCACACATACCGCACCATGTTTCTTTTAAAACTCTTCTTTGCTTGTTCTAACATCCGTCAACATCCGTTTTTTTTTTTAAATTCATGTAACTTTAGTTGCGGAAAAAAGGTCTTTCCATTGCAGTTTTGCATGATACACCATTTGCGCTACGCCAAAAAACCCACCTCTTGCCACCGCAAAAACTTTTAATCACAAAACAACAGTTTTGGCAAAATTGTCATTTTTCCATTAGGTACATTTTTTTACGAGCAATTGGAGGGTCAATGGAAAAATGACTATTGATTCTGGGGGATCAAGTGCGAATAAACAGGCAGCAGTCAGTGAGCTAGATTGAGTGGAAAGCACATGTTCAAGCAGCAATCTATGGATGTATGTACGGTTGAAGAAAGGTTTTCCAGGATCCCTGTGTTTGTCGTTTGTGCAGCCGTAAGCTTTGCACACCGCCATTTTCCTGGTGACGTGACCCAGCACTGGTCGATAATGTGTCATATTAGACTGGTGTCTGCTGCACAGGGTCAGTGGGGCCCAGGTAATTGGACGAATCAGTGACTCTGCCTCACTACCGGTGCTGGAACACCCATGAACGAGGCAACATGTGGCTGACCGTGTCTGACTGCCGGAGCTGTGACTTAGTACTCACATGTACAAACCGCTGGTATTATTTTTTGAAATGGCGAGCAATGAAACTTCACTCCAGGTATCCTTTAAGGAGCCTGTGCTGAAGTATCTGCATTGAGCTTTTTCCTAATCTACGCTGCAGTAATCTCTTATGTTCTCTGTTCTACCTGAGAAAGTCTCCTACAGTGAGACAAAACAGGAGATTACAGACAAGAGCAATGGTGACACAAAGGTACCATCTGATGGGAGACAGTTTTCCCACGACTCTGATGTCTCCAGGGAGCCCCAGACACCTATGAGACTATCAAAACAAACTGGGAAGAAAAAAAAAAAAAAAGAAGTGTGGTTGTGTGTGTACCAGTACATACACAGCAATCTCCCATCACCTGTTATTGTCAGGGGGAGGTGAACAACGCAGGAGTGTGTATGTGCAACTGTGTGTCAAGGTGCCCCGTTTTTTTTTTTTTTTTTGCAAACATCTCTTGTATAAAAAGAGGAAAGAATAAAATCTATAATCAGATAAGTAAACACCCATAGTACCATTGCAGGGGTCAAGAGAAATCTGATAAAATAACTAAGATAAATCATCAACTCTGTACGTGAGGAGACAAAGGACTGAGATGGGTGGGATTTATCTGCTGTTAGATTAGTGTTGTGGTTGACTGGCTGCCACAGACAGTACAGACACGGGGGGTCCACATCCAAACCACAAAACCACTTTCTCACAGTCTCCACCGGATCACTGTTCAGCTCCATGAGATATTCAACGGTGGCTTAAATGTTAAAATATGTCACATAAAACATTGAGAGCAATCAAAAATTAAGCAGCACAAAAAAAAAAAAAAAAAAAAGTGAAACATTTTTAGGAAATTATTCGCTGTTTCATGTTGCCAAGATTCAGTAGGGTACATCAGAGCCATGCACTGTGAAAATGAACGAGGATAAAGTGGAAACAGCTCTCCTGGCTCTTTGTATTGCCATGTCTATCAACCTCTGTGAGACTCACCAATTAATATTTTCACACCAATTTGTGACTCGCCAAGTAATTCTTGCCAAATAGTAGCCAGGTGCAGCCATGTACAGTTTTGTTGTCACGGTGAAATCGCTAGGCAACCAGAGGACACATTCCAGCATGGTTGTTAGAAGGTTAGAAGACAGGCAGAGAGTGTTAAAAATAAGCCAGACTCTGCTGATTTTTTGACGGATTTCTTTTGCCATGAAACAAACATTTATCTTTCACTTGTTAACAATGTTGTTTGAAGAGGACATTTTGAGAACTGGTCTATAGCTATTTCTACTGTGTCCCATTGGAATTAAGCAAGACAAATGACTGTGCCATCAAGTCCACACATGTTTGTCAGTATTAACCCTGTAAAGCCGGAACCATTAAATCATCGATGGAAAAATCCACTTCTTTAGCTTTGTTATGTTCTGGTTAGGGATGTAACGATATAAAAATTTCATATCATGGTTATTGTGACCAAAATTATCACGGTTATCATTATTATCACGATATTACTGAAATTGTACTCAAAATGTTCAAAAAGTACCGATACACACACTGAAATAATTTAACCAAGTTGTATTTTGACAAATAAATAAATAAAATTAAATAATAGCCACAATGTACTTTCTGTTGGCAGAAACATTAAGATATTAACATGTAAACAATCAAACATACAAATGTGCATTAAAGATGTCACCTTATGGCCACCATTTGACTATTTTCCATATCAAGTTTGAGTTGTTTTAGTTTCAGATAGATAGATAGATAGATAGATAGATACTGGAGTGATGCTGCTTCTCCAGAAAATGAGCAGTACCATGAGTTTTCAAAGTGTGGTAATCAAACACGGTTATCGTGATAATTAGAATTTAAACGGTAATACTAACCGTTGGGAATTTTACCGCGGTTATCGTTACATCCCTAGTTCTGGTGCACCTTTTTTCCTCTTTGTGTTTTGTGGGTTTCAAGATCAAATACGCTGACACCTAGGTAGCTTTTCATGTCCCAAGTTTGGTCTTATTTTTGGCCCCAATATTTGATGAAAAATTCATTAATTTGGGGATGGCTCAGAGCAAGAGTATTACTTTTTTTTGCATTCATCTGCGGTCATTATTAGGTACAGTCTAGGGCAGTGTTTTTCAACCTTGGGGTCGGGATCCCACGTGGGGTCACCTGGAATTCAAATGGGGTCGCCTGAAATTTCTAGTAATTGATAAAAATTAAGACAAACTTACTTATAAAAAAATATACGGTGAGTTGAGAGAGGCAATCCCAATACAAAAAAGACATGACAAACTGAAACTGAAGCACTACGGTACTGTTTATCTTTCACATGTTCATTGGAATTCAAATGGGGTTGCCTGAAATTTTTATAAACTGATAAAAAAACAAAACAAAACAAAACAAAAAAAACTTACTTATAAAAAAATCTATATATGGTGAGTTGAGAGAGACAATCACAATCCATAAAAGACACGACAAACTCTGAAGCTGAACTGAAGCACTGTGGTACTGTTTATCTGTCAAATGTTCATTGTGGTCAGTTTCAGATGCTGCAGCTCTTTCATAATTCATAGTTTGCGTTCTTGTTTGTTCAGTATTAATTGTCAGCCTTGTAAATCCAAGATGGACTGACTGCACATATCCTGACCAAGGAAAATTAAATTCTCATTTTGCGCAGTAATCTACACCTGGCTTTTCTGCCTCCGTCCATAATAATATAAATTATACAGACTAAATGTCATCTAAAATGAATGTTTATGTGTCGCGTAGTATAGCAAACTATTACATGATCGAAAACAAATAAATTTTGTCTTTGTTCTGGAGAAATTTGTAATGTTAAAATGGGGTCACAAGCCAAAACAGGTTGGGAATCACTGATCTAGGGGGAAATATCTCTAAATTTCTCTTTTATTATTGGGTCTAAAAAAGCTGGCAAAGTGCCAGGTATCAAAATGAACCCAGTTTCATAGAAGCACCCATGTGTAAGTGATGCATAATTCAAAGGGGATTTGTTACATTTCCCATACACTAAGTGAAGGTTTGGGGCACAACTGAGGGAGACTAACAAAACACAATACCAATACAGACCACAAATAGTTCTAAAAGGGGGTTTGGGTAGAAACTCTGTCCAGCCTCTGAATCTATCAAAAGCATTGACAAAAACCAAAAAGTCACTAGACCCACAACAACAAAGAGTAAGTTGGAATCAAATGAACAGGGGGTGAAAACAAACAATGAGGCCACAACCAGCCGGAACAGTGAGTATCAGCCTCCTTATATCCACACCCACTCAGGACAATTACCCTCAGCTGCGGTGGAAGTACAGGTGCATCCACTCACACCTGATCAACAGAACCTGAAGGCAGGATCTGCCTGGAACAGATCAAAAAATGACTCGATTCTCACCAAAATAATGAAGCTGCTGTCCATTTTGAGAAATAGCTTCAGCCCAAAATATCAGAAATGTTGCTATGTTGTTGTACAGTGTTGTAGGAATGGAAGAATATATAGTTCTTGTTAATTTAAGGTTTCTGATACAAGCTTTTTTTTTTTTTTTTTTTGTAAGTGTTTTTGCTTTTTTTTTGCCAAGAAATAGCTAATTTTGACTATTTCTTAAGTTGTTTTAAAGATTTTAGCTTTTTTTATTTATTTATTTATTTATTTAATCATTGATGACTCTGGGTGCTTCTATGAAACTTGGTTCATTTTGGTATCTGGCACTTTTCCAGTTTTTCAGACTCAATAATAAAAGAGAAATTTTGACACATTTCCCCCCTGGATATACCTAATCATGACCTCAGATAAATGCAAAAAAAAAAAAAAAAAATTATACTCTTGCTCTGAGCCATCCCAAAATTAATGAATTTTTAATAAAATATTGGGGCCAAAAATAGGACCCAAATTGGGACATGAAATGCTACCTAGGTGTCAGTGCATTTGATCTGGAAAACATGGCTTGAAGTGGTCTTATATAGCGCTATAAATAAAGACACTGTGTTAAATGTGTCGATCCTAGTGGTTTTTCTAATTCAGACATGCGGGTTTTTCATGAATCTCAGTGTCATTCAAGTTTTTGTGTGCAACCCATCGTGTCCACTTACGTTACACGCAGAACCTGCCCATTTAAACACATATAAATCGCAAATAATTTTGCGACAGTGGTCATTTTTGTGAAACACTCTGCCTTGCATAATTAGTTCAATTCCCAAAATGTACCTGTGAGAGAATAAAGAGATATTCGAAAAAATAGTAGCGTGTAATTTTTGTGTCCTTTTGACTGTGTTACATGCAGATTTTTGTATTAAATATAATGTTAAAAAATATAAAAATGTGTTCTATCTGAAAAATAATTTCTCTTTTATCTCAGTAAGTATTTATTTTCAAAATAGACCCAAAGTGCCTCCAAATTTGCTTCCTAACATTAGTCTACATCTGGTTTGAATTTTTAGCCCTCATATCCTGTTTTTAGAGACCAGTTTCATAGAAGCACCTAAATATTTTTGACCTTTGTAGACAGCCACACTAGTTTCAAACACACTGAATATTTGAAACGCATATATTTCCATAACACAGGCAAATGTCAGTGTTAGAATTTCGAACAGCTAATTTAGGGTCATGAAATGTAAAAACAAACTTGCACATTATACAAACAGAACATAAGTTCCGCTACATTTTTTATTCACTTGGGAAAAAAACTAAAAACTGTCCACTGCAAAGGTTAATTTAAAAAAAAAAAAACATATCTGAAAAACTGTTGCATAATATTGTTTCCAATCAAGGCAATTATTTATAGATAAAAGCAGTAAGCAATAATAAAAGCAGCTTTTTAAAAAAATAATTCCAAGTTGCATTTGTACAACAGAACATATACATTTTTTATCACGTGGTGTTGATCTAAATTAGAACAGCTTTGAATATGAGTCACAGATGTCAGCAGATCCCAACATGATGACAGGGGAAAAGTAAGCACCTCTCTGTTGTTTTATTTATTTTAATGTAACAGTGCAGGAAAGTGATGAATAATATATAACATGATGTTTTAATTAGCAGGCAATAGAGTGTACTTGGTAATTAAAACAGATTGGTTTCAGGATTTGGCAGTGGGTGGTGCTACGGTATGGATAGAATTTCACACTTTTAGTACCACTTTTTCTTTTTATTACTTTTTTGTCTGTCATTCACATAAATATAAGAATAAGAGATGGCAATGGGAGTCTATGGAAGTGTCATGACTCTGATATATATTGAGGACTCTGGGTAGTGCCAAGTGCAAGGGCCAAGGGGTGAATTGGGATTGGGTCTAAATTCTACCACTTTGGTTTATAGAAGCTGTTTTTTCCCTGAAACTTTGTTTTTTCCTGCTGTACATACTTCACATATATCCAGGTTACATTTTAATACAGAGACTGTGGTCGTTAGAACTTTACTAAACCAACAAACTTAAAGCTGGACTGTGACTTTTGCATCATCTTGTATGTAACGTGCAGATAAACTAGATTAATTACACTGGGTTACAAAAAAATGTTTTTTGCAAGTTGTCTAGGTTTTTTCAACCGAATTAGGACCATTTTGCACCGCTAAATCCAAAAATGACATCTGTTTTTCTCAATCAGGTCAGGTTTTTTTTTTGCTAATTTGATTTTGAAAAATTTGATCTTCTCACAAAATTGATTACATTTTTGTGACTTTATCAGTTGATTTCTTATATAGTTCTCACCCAAAATAGGTTTTAAGAGAAAAAAAATCATTTTCTAACAGGATTCCTGTTAGGTACAATAGTGTATTCACTGCAGATGTAGCAGAATATGTCAGGCTTATTTTTGCAAGATCTTCTAGTCGAAGCCATTTCATTCACCTGTAATATTAAAAAAAAACATTAATCATAAATTGGCAAAAGTCAAATCTTCAGAACTCGTTTATTGCAAGAAATATGAAAGAATTTTGTATCATATGATGTGAAAATGCCCATAAATGTAAGCAAAAATGTTAAAAAGCCAATATGTAGCATAGTTCAGAAAGTTGACCTGATTGAGCAAAATTAATGTGATTTTTGGATTCAGCACACCAGAATGATCCTAAATCAGCTCAAAAAACTTAAACAATAAATTTGTTGTTGACCAGTGTTATTAGCTTAACACAGTGTTTTTCAACCTTGGGGTCGGGACCCCACATGGGGTCGCATGGAATTCAAATGGGGTCGCCTGAAATTTCTAGTAATTCATAAAAAACAAAACAAACAAAAAAACTTACTCCTAAAAAATATATGGTGAGTTGAGAGACAAAAACACAATTTATTTATTTATTTTACCTTTATTTACCAGGAAGTCCCATTGAGATAAGGAATCTCTTTTGCGAGGCAGACCTGGCCAAGCTAGCAGCCATACAAAGTCCAAACAACATAAAACACATACATGATACACAATGAACAATAAAACACAATAACAACTATTCTACCATAATGGCATCAAGAAAAACAGCGACATTCCACCTTTACTACAATACATAAAAGACATGACAAACTCTGAAGCTGAAACTGAAGCACTGTGGTACTGTTTATCTGTCAAATGTTCATTGTGGTCGGTTTCAGATGCTGCAGCTCTTTCATAATTCATAGTTTGCGTTCTTGTTTGTTCAGTATTAATTGTCAGCCTTGTAAATCCAAGCTGGACTGACTGTACATATCCTGACCAAGGAAAATCAAATTCTCACTTTGTGCAGTAATCTACACCTGGCTTTTCTGCCTCCGTCCATAATAATGTACATTATATAGACTAAATGTCGTCTAAAATTAACATTTATTTGCAACATAGTATAGCAAACTATTACATGATCAAAAACAAATAAATTTTAGCAAAAAAAAAAAAAGTCTCTGCCAGAAATGTGTGATGTTAAAATGGGGTCACAAGCCAAAAACGGTTGGGAACCACTGGCTTAACATGTGAAAAATACATGAAAACTGAAATTCAGACAGAGATGCTGCATTGATCACCTGCTTTTACATAAATATCAATATAATGAGGTTGCCAGGGAACGCTTTTTACCATTTGTCACGGCAACTGATGAAGTGGCACGACAAGAAAAAATGGCATGACATTTAATCAAATTCTAAAACACAGGACAGCACCTCACTTCACCTCATTATTCAATCACTAACAATTCCCCTCAGACACTTGAAACCAAACAAAATGCTTCCTTCCTCTCAGGGGATGGTGCATATTAGATACCCTTTATCACTTACCGTTAAAATGGCTTTAAACGCCTCTCATTAACTAAACAAGTGAGATGAGGAGGACGGGAAACAGAAACCTTGTCATAGTCAATCAACTCACAAACCCAGTGTACAACAACTTCCCCCGGTATGGATGACACTGGAGTTCGAACAAACCGGCAAAGTGGCCTCTGACTAGTTCCAGCCCGAGGAACTCCGAAAACACGGTTTGATGATAACGCAGACAGACGTTGTGACAGCAGCCAGGGAGCAAAGCTTGACATCACGAGCCCTCCCAACCCGCCCATAATACATATTGCTCACTCTTCCTCACACACACATAAACACCACGGGGGACTTCACAGCCACCCACACTCACATCTCCATCCTCAGCTTTTGAGTTATTACCTGTTTCCATTACATCTTTCATGCAGGGCCAATAAAACCTGAATCAGGTTATGAGACAGGCAGCGAGACCTGAGCATCTCAACCTTTATTAAGCTGTCTGTTACCGAAGAGGAGGAGGAGGAGGAGAAGAAGAAGAAAGCTGCGAGCACATACGCACAAAGTTACCACAGCCACAACCAAGACGGGAACAAATAAGCGTAAAACACAAATGATTACTTCCGAACAGATGGGACATATGAGAGGGGGAAGGCTGGAGGAACAGAGGGGGAACAAATGAAAGGGAAACGAGGCTTATGCTATCAGGGGCTGACGGTAAGGGTATACCCCCGAAATCCCCCCAATCCTCTGCTATACAATAAAGCAAATAAACGACACAATGCATAAACGATAACTTAATTATAGATGATTGATATGAACCAAATCTGAGCTTGAATGGCCTACTACAGGGGTTCCCAAAGCGGGGTACTTGAATTTTTTTTTTTTTTTTTTTTTTTTTAAATACATTAACCCTTTCATGCATGAATTATGGAACCTTTGTCAATATATTTTTCCTGGGTGTTTTTGTTCCTCTTTAGGCATGGAAAAAAAACAATGCAATCAAGGTTGTTGTTGTTTTTTTTTTTAAGGAGTTATAAAAATGTCCACTCAGCTGGAGATCATTAATTTTTGAAGCAAAGAAACATGTATTTAAAACCTAGTATCAGAAAGTGATATGGAAAACTATGCAATAAGAACGTTTTTAATGCTGCTAATCAAATGTTTTCTCACATTTTAACATATTCTAATACTATTTATTATTCACTTCAAGGAGATAATATGCAAAAAAAAAACGAAACAAAACAAAACCTTTTTGTTAAAAAAACAACTGTTAATTAAAGTCTAATAACAATTAACAATTGCTTTACACCCAATCATGTCACTGCAGATCAGGTTTATCAAGAACAGCAAAGTTATAGTAATGGACTGAATTGCAGTGGATGGGATGGTGCATGAGCGTCCACTGTGTTGGCTGATATGGAACTAAAACAACAAAAGGCATGAATATTCAAGAGAACAGCTGGAGAATAACTGTCCACTGGAGTGAACACTATGCATGAAAGGGTTAAATAAGTCATCATGCACCGAATACAAAATAAACCATGAGAATTAATGCTGAAATATAAAACACAATAAACACATTCATATAATAGTTTTATTGTCAATCATCTTGTTTAAGCTTTGGTAACATTTTAAGAACATTTCTATTTTTTATCATTCAAAGTGAGTTCATTTGAGTAGCTAAGTGATAATTTTTTGTTGATGAAAGGTTCATTTAGTAATTGTTAATGATGAATTTATTTATTTTTCGTATTAATCAAAGAGGGCACTTTTCAGTTTATATTTTGCACACAAAATTTACTTTAAAAAATGTGTTATTTTTTTATATATTACAGTTAAATATATGTTGTTTATTTACAAAGTTTTGAAAATACTTTTGGCACAGGAACAAATTTTGCCAATTTTTTTTCAATCAAGTGACAGTTGAGGATACTTGGCTAAAAATATATATTTGAGGAGGTACTCCACTGGAAAAAGTTTGAGAACCACTGGCTTACTATATCTATTAATAATGTCCAAAATAACAGATTTTTCAACAGAAGTGCCCCCATTTGGACAAGTGATCATATTCATGGAACACCCCAAATCAATAGGGGTCACCTCTGTTGGTGCAAAAGGGGGATAGTTATCATATTCACACGAAGAATATCCAGCCCGAATAATGTCAGAAAATTATTTGCTGAATAATATCAGAAAAAATATTAGATAGTTGTTGAAAGATCAATAAGAACCAAGTTTGAGCTTGATTGGCCTCTTATTTCCTTAATAAGGTCCAAAAAAACAGACTCAGCAGAAGCTCCCACAACCATTTGGAAAAAACACAGCATCTGGTGTCAAAATATGACTTTATGTAAACTCAAGGTAGTGGCATGAAGAAAGAGAATTGTTAGACAATCAATATGAATTCAATTTGAGCTACATCGACCTGATTGTGGCAGAATAATGGTCAGAGAACCAATTTTTCCACACAGAACTCGACCTTGTGAATGAAAATGACACTATATAAACTCTGGATGGTGGTGAGAAAATGGACATTTGTAAGACGATCAATATCAACCAAATTTTATCTCGATCAGCCTATTAGTACTTGATTTATGTCCAAAAAACAGATTTTCAATTAAAGCGCCCCCCTTTGGATGACTTACTCAGTAGCCACTTTTACACAGAGACGCTGGAAAAAAGGGGAGATGGTGATCCCACCTTTTTCTGCCACTGACCGATTTCCACAGCCAAGCCAAAGGAGTAACAGAGGTGAGGCACGAGGGACTTTTACACAGTGGACCTGTGTTCTGGAATCACAGGGGCGGTGACGCAGCGCAGCAAATAGTGTGACGTATAACTTGAGTGTCAGAAATACCCTGAGCATAGCGGTGTTGGCTCTCAAAACAACAGTCGAGTCCTCCACTTGAAGTGACAACAGCTGGCAGACCTCGGTGTATCCCCAGTTCATCTTTCTGGTCATGTTGATATGTTTGTTTACTGAACATGACCCACGCTCATTTTTAATATCCCCCCGGTGCAGCAGTCGCACAAGCAATACGTCATCAAAACGTCACACTTTGGTTGTGGAAAGAGAGCTGTTCCACCTTTATCACAGCTCTGGTACTACCTCCAGAGGCGTTACAGCACCACAACAAAGATGGGACCAAATGATCCCACCATTTTTTTTACACAGACGTTGTTTCGGAATAAAGGTGAAATATTCCTGAAACCAGAGGTGGGTCATCCCAGGTTCATCAAGTCAAAGTCCTGCCATGTATTGGTTCTAACCTGTTCACTTAACACAGCTGATTCCACTAATTATCCATTTTTTAAAATTATAATTATAACCTTTATTTAACCAGGAAAAAAAGCTCATTGAGATTAAAAATCTCTTTTTCAAAAGTGTCCTGGAAAAGACGACAGAAGCAGCAGCAGCAGAGGTTACACAAAATGGAAATCACAGCCATACATCTACACTAATATACGTACATAAGGGTCAAAACACAGTGATGTCCCGTCAAAGAGCGAACTTTAATTGATCGCCATTCTGACATTTATTTCAAGATAAAGTAGCTCCTTGTTTTGGATAATCCCTTATGGTCCAACTAAAGCAAAAATCAGCGTAAAAGTAAAAATGTGGGTCATTGAGCAACACAAATCTCTCAAATTGTCTCTAAAATGTCCCGTCAGAGAGATTTCGAATACTGTGTTTTGACCCATAAAGACAATGAAAGTCAGCCCTAAAAACAAACTTAAAACTGATAAGAACATACATGTAAAACATCACCATTATTTTAAAAGGTACTAAAAGTATAACAACATCTAAATGAGGAGTTGTGTTCATAAAAATAGGCTGGTTCAGTGAACAGGTTGGAACCAATACAAGGCCGGACTTTGACTTGATGAACCTGGGATTACCCACCTCTGCCCGGAACAGAAGTGCTGTGTAAAAGCGGCTATAGCAGTGGTTCCCAACCTTTTTTGGTTCATGACCCCATTTTAACATCATACATTTGTGGTGACCCCAGACATTCAAAACAGAGATATTTTTTTGCTGAAATTAATTTGTTTTTAATCATGTAATAGTTTGCTATACTATGTTGCAAATAAACATACATTTTAGACGACATTTAGTCTATATAATGTATATTATTCTGGACGGAGGCAGAAAAGCCAGGTGTAGATTACTGCACAAAGTGAGAATTTGATTTTCCTTGGTCAGGATATGTACAGTCAGTCCAGCTTGGATTTACAAGGCTGACAATTAATACTGAACAAACAAGAACTCAAACAATGAATTATGAAAGAGCTGCAGCATCTGAAACCGACCACAGTGAACATTTGACAGAAAAACAATTCTGTTGGGTTTCTGTAAATTGGCTTAGAGTTTGGTTTTGACCAACTCTATATAGAAAGTGTCATGAGATAACTTTTTTGTTGTGATCTGGCGCTATATAAATAAAATTGGATTGGTTGAGTGATTTGATTGGTTTTCCCCTGTAAGTCGCTTTGGAAAAAAGCGTCTGCCAAATGCATAAACAGAAACAGAAACAGAACCACAGTGCTTCAGTTTCAGCTTCAGAGTTTGTCATGTCTTTTATGGATTGGGATTGTCTCTCTCAACTCACCATATATATTTTTTATTAGTAAGTTTTTTCTTTATCTTTTTTTTTTTTAATCAATTAATAGAAATTTCAGGCGACCCCATTTGAATTCCAGGCAACCCCACGGTTGAAAAACACTGGATTAGTGGATGCTTCTGGTCGACGGTGGATGTTTGAGTCTTTATGGGTTCAGAAAAAGTGACTTTTGGAGCAAAATATATCATTAACTGAACAGAAAAATAAGAGCAGTGCAGAACTTACCACAGTGCTTCAGTTTCAGCTTCAGAGTTTGTCATGTCTTTTATGGATTGGGATTGTCTCTCTCAACTCACCATATATATTTTTTTATTAGTAAGTTTTTTCTTTATCTTTTTTTTTTTAATCAATTAATAGAAATTTCAGGCGACCCCATTTGAATTCCAGGCAACCCCACGGTTGAAAAACACTGGATTAGTGGACGCTTCTGGTCGACGGTGGATGTTTGAGTCTTTATGGGTTCAGAAAAAGTGACTTTTGGAGCAAAATATATCATTAACTGAACAGAAAAATAAGAGCAGTGCAGAACTTACCACAGTGCTTCAGTTTCAGCTTCAGAGTTTGTCATGTCTTTTATGGATTGGGATTGTCTCTCTGAACTCACCATACATTTTTATTAGTAATTAAATTTTTATTTTTATCAGTTACTAGAAATTTCAGGTGACCCCATTTGAATTCCAGGCAACCCCATGTGGGGTCCCGACCCCGAGGCTGAAAAACACTGGGGTATAGAGAAGCTGAAATCAATAGGGTTCTTCCACTAGGGCAGGGGTGTCAAACTCATTTTCTTCCAGGGGCCACATTCAGCCCGATTTAATCTGAAGTGGGCCGGACCAGTCAAATAATAGCATGATAGCCAATAAATAATGACTACTCCAAATTGTTTTAGTGCAAAAAATGACATTCAATTATGCCAATGTTGATGTTTACAAACTATCCAAACAAAAAGGATGTGAATAACCTGAATAAAATTAAATTTGCTAAGAAATATAAGTACGATTTTATCAATATTATGCCTCAACTTATCATTTATACATATGCATTACAGATCAGATTTACAAAGGCACAAAACATTTAGTAACAGGCAGAAAATTGTTAAAATTGCACTTAATTCTCTTTAGACATTTCAAGTTGTTCATATTTGTTCAGGTTATTCACATTTTATTCTTAAAGGATAGTTTGTCAATGTAAACATTTTCATAATTTAATGTTTTTTGCACTAAATCAAAGAGAAAAAAAATTAGTGTTGTCATTATTTATAGATTATTATGATACTATTTTTGAGTTTGATGCCCTAACTTGCACTTTGCAAATTCATCCCACGGGCCGGATTGGAACCTTTGGCAGGCCGGTTTTGGCCCCCGGGCCGCATGTTTGACACCTGTGCACTAGGGGTTCCCTATGTTGGTTATCAATGGATAAGAAATCCAACCAAATCTATCCTAGTTACTGCGGTGGTCACATGAAGGATATCCGGTGGCGTTCGGGGTAAAAACCATTATGTCCCTGAAACTCCATTTCGGGGACATAATGAAATAAGATCTCCCTATGAGAGGAGACAAGGAGTCCTAAGTCAGCAAACAGCCAGGGATCATCAGCGCAGCCTTGAAAGAATATCAGAGCAACCATCCAAGCATAGTATTTACAAGATGTGAAAGTACTGTTATTTATGTGTGACTTGTGACACCGCAGAGCAGGGGAAGTCAAGTGTACTCCAAGACAATGTGTACAAATGTCACTCTAGTTTTTTTACACACACTGCACCGTCACTGGGTCACTGGTCTTCTGGGTAGAGCTTGTTACTTTCTTAAAAGTTAGTATCACCGTGTTATGTTCACAACAGTAAAGCCAGCTAAAGTCTTCACACGTACTTATAATATGCACATATGCACTGAGAGCGTGCGCCCATGTGCAGGATTTACACCGAGACTTAATGCTGGAATAATGCAGGGACTGTCATCTGTTGCCCTAAGAGAACATATGCAAGCAGAAACAAAGCTGTACTCGGCCTGGCTACATTTTCACACAGTCTGGACATATTCATTCAGCGTTCCTCCACTACATTTTGATGGGCTTGTTTGCTCCAGGCAAACATTTTCAACATGGTACAAAACAGCGGAGATCTGAAGGCAAAAAAAAAAAAAAAGTGGTGTATGGGATGAACAAATGGCTCCTGAAATCCAAGTGAAAATAATCAAAGCTCTGGAAGATACTGAGAGATTCACTTATGTTCTAAGGTTGCACATGTACAGAGAGTTAATATTACAAAAAAAAAAAAAAAACATCAGAGATTTTCAGATGTTAAGAGTTTTGACAAAATGCTAGAGATGGATTTTGATTAGAGTTGCATCAAAAATGGCTATTTCTTAACTCAAACACTTACCATTCCCAGAACTTACAGTTTTTATACATGAATCCAATTGATGAAGTTAACGGAAATGTAAAAATATACGTACTTACTAGGGATGTAAACAATTAATCGACTATCAATTAACCCTTTCATGCACGAACTATGAGAACCTTAATCAAAATTATTTCCTGAGTGTTTTTATTCCTCTTTAGGCATGAAAAAAACAATGCGATTGAAAAATTTCTTCTGAAAAATAAATAATAAATAAATAAATAAATAAAAATTATTTAAAAAATTTTAAATTTCATGAAGTTGCAAAAATGTCCACTCAGCTGGACACCACACGTTTAATTTTTGATGCACAGAAACATGTATTTACTGATAAATTGTGTGAAAACTATGGGAAGGGCTTGTGATGCTGGGGGTTTATGCTCAGGAGAGATCTACATAATGTTACGTATTCATGTCAGAAAAGATATGTAGTGTCTTAAAACTTTAATAAAGATGTGTGTAAAAAAACAAAACAAAACAAAACAAAACAAAAAACAACGTAAAGAAAAACAAAATCCATGAATTTGTTACAGTTCATTCATACAAGAGAACAGCTGTAGAAGAGCTGTCCACTGGAGTGACCACTGTGCATGAAAGGGTTAATTGTTGGTAAGAATCTGCTTGATTAAATTAGACTTTTCACAGAAGGACGGATTAACTTTTCCAAGCCAAAAAAAAAGTTAAGCTCATAATCAATGTCCATATTTTTTCTTGACAAAATATCGATATAATATAAAGACGTTTTCGTTCCTGCATTCAGAGCGTATGACAACAATAATGAACTAAGTGACCGCTGAGGTGAATAAATGAATGAATGGTGTTGATTCTCATGAAAATAAATGTCATACTTTGATTACAACCTAAAAGTAAAACCTAACAAACTGAGTATTTTTAATTAAACTCACATTCATGGAAACAGTTTAACCATTTCAGTTTGGATGTTGTTTTTTTTTTCACTTTTCAGTTGATCTGCTGCACATTTTTCCCGTCAGTTTAAAGGTTCAATAACAGATAGCTGAGCATTCTAATAGATTTTTTTTTTCTTTTTTCTATCCACACACTTCATGGTCTATTCACATGATCTGATAAAGCCGGTTGTATTATTTTAATTAAACTCATTCATTAGTCTCTTTATGTGTGAATGAATTTACAGTGAATAATTAAACTCAAAACACATCAAAATTGTGTGACATGGTGGTGGTTAATGTGTGTGTGGAGTTTACGTGTTCTCTCTCTGTTTGTGTGGGTTCTCTCCAGGTACTCCGGCTTCCTCCCACCAACCAAAGACATGCACTGATAGGCTAACTGGTCAACCTAAAATAGCCCATAGGTGTGAATGTGAGAGTGATTACGTCAGTCCTGCGATGAGCTGGTGACTTGTCCAGTGTACCCCCCCCCTTTGCTTATAGGTAGCTGGGATAACCTCCAGCACCCCCTGTGACCCTAGTGAGGATAAAGGGGGTTCAGAAAATGAATGAATGAATGAATGAATGAATGAATGCATATCAAAATCAGAAATTCTTCATTAATCCCAGAGTGGAGACTATTAATGGAGACTACTGTTGCAGCACACACAGAACAAAGAGAACACACAATGCAAAACAATAGCCATTACATACAATAATATAATATAATATAATATAATATAATAAAATATAATATAATATAATATAATATAATATAATATAATATAATATAATATAATATAATATAACATTGGTCAACAACAAATCTATTGTTTAAGTTTTTTGAGCTGATTTAGGATAATTTTGGTGTGCTGAATCCAAAAATCACATTAATTTTGCTCAATCAGGTCAACTTTCTGAACTATGCTACATATTGGCTTTTGAACATTTTTGCTTACATTTATGGGCATTTTCACATCATATGATACAAAATGCTTTCATATTTCTTGCAATAAACGAGTTCTGAAGATTTTACTTTTGCCAATTTATGATTAATGTTTTTTTTAATATTACAGGTGAATAAAATGGCTTCGACTAGAAGGTCTTGCAAAAATAAGCCTGAAGTATTCTGTTACATCTGCAGTGAATACACCATTGTACCTAACAGGAATCAAGTGATCAAATGATGTTTTTTTCTCTGAAAACCTATTTTGGGTGAGAAATATATAAGAAATCAACTGATGAAGTCACAAAAATGTAATCAATTTTGTGAGAAGATCAAATTTTTCAAAATCAAATTAGCAAAAAACCTGACCTGATTGAAAAAAAACAGATGTCATTTTTGGATTTAGTGGTGCAAAATGGTCCTAATTCAGTTGAAAAAACCTAGACAACTTGCAAAAAACATTTTTTTGTAACCCAGTGTAATATAATATAATATAATGTAATATAATGACTCCAGATGAAATAATTAACTGAACTAAAGTGCAGAGACAATACATAAAACTTAAAAATAAGTATATTTATGACACTATCTGAGATGATCAGAGCAAAGATTAACCCTTTCATGCATGAATTATCCTCCTGAAACCCAGGAAAGTAAAAGTTTTGGCTTTTTTTTACATTAACCCTTTCATGCACACTGGTCACTACAGTGGATAGCTGAGCTGTCCAAAAGTGTTCTCTTGTATATTCATGGATTTTGTTGTTTTAGTTCCATATCAGCTAACACAGTGGACGCTTATGCATCATCCCATACACTGCCATTCGTACCATTACTGTAACTTTGCTGGTCTTGATAAACCTGATCTGCAGTAAGATGTTTCAGAGTAAAAAAACTGCTAATTGTTATTAGACTGTAATTAACAGGGTTTTTTTTTTTTTTGCATATTATCTCCATGCAGGTATGTTAAAATGTGAGAAAACATCAGATTAGCAGCATTAAAAATGTTTTTATTTCATAGTTTTTACACACTATATCAGTAAATACATGTTTCTTTGGTTCTAAAACTAAATGCATGGTGTCCAGTTGAGTGGACATTTTTGTAACTCCATAAAAATAGGCTAACAAAAATCAATAGAATTATTATTTTTATGCCTAAAGAGGGATAAAAACACTCAAGAAAAAAATCGTGATTAAGGTTCTCATAATTCATGTGCGAAAGGGTTAAATAATTGTCTTGATTAGAAACAGCCAAATGCAACAGCTTTTTCAGATACATTTATTTATTTATGAAATGCCTTTTGCAGTATACGGTGTTTTTTTGGTTTTGTTTTGTTTTTTTTAAGAAAAAGCTGTGAAACTCTTGCCCCCTCCAGAGGACACAAATGCATTGCTGGGTCTCAAGAGGTTATGAAAAAAAGTATCTAGATTTTTTTTTTTTTTTTTTTTTTTTCAGATTAATTTTATTACTGAAATATCATCTTAGTATGATGATTAAAGTGCATGATCATTAAATGAAATACTAAAAAAACACATGATTTTCACTGAAAAAATGCAAAACAGAGAGGATAATATTATGATAAATGCTGATAATCATTTAAGAAAGGTTAAATAGAGAGAAAAATTGCCACAAAAGGAGCACTGGGTCTTTATGGGTTAATTCATGGACTATATTTCCAGTTCCCAGCCAGCATGTCCATGTGGGCCCCGGAAGGGTTACAATTGGGTTGCACATAAGGGTCCCATGTGGGGGCAAGAGTTTCACAGCTTTTTCTTAAAAAAAACAAACAAACAAAAAAAAAAAACACTGTATTCTGCAAAAGGCATTTCATAAATAAATAAATGTATCTGAAAAAGCTGTTGCATTTGGCTGTTTCCAGTCAAGACAATTATTTAACCCTTTCACACATGAATTACGAGAACCTTAATCACGATTTTTTTCCTGAGTGTTTTTATCCCTCTTTAGGCATAAAAATAATAATTCTATTGATTTTTGTTAGCCTATTTTATGGAGTTACAAAAATGTCCACTCAACTGGACACCATGCATTTAGTTTTAGAACCAAAGAAACATGTATTTACTGATATAGTGTGTAAAAACTATGAAATAAAAACATTTTTCCTGCACGCAGCATCCCGACTGCCTGATCACAGTTGACTGCACTCAAGCGTGGCATTTTTGTCCAGACATTTTCCCCATTTTTCAGGGTTTTTATAGGGAGGGTCCCATGTGTAGAAAGTCTCCACATTTTTTGTTTAACCATCCCAGTATTTCACTCCCCTTACCCAGTTTGTACACTAGTGAGTACAACTTTCATAAATTGGTCTGTGGTTGAGAAAAAGCACAATCAGCCAAGCAGAACAACAGTATATTGTGTGTCTCAGAAGTTGTTTGGAACGTCTCAGTACATCCCATGACAATTCTAGCAAATTTTTAAATGTGCGTCGTTAAAGTTGCTCAGTATCAATAATGAATGAACGCTTTGATTCTGAAGTAAAAGCAATGAAAGGCATGCAGATTGTTTTGTTGTTAGTGTTAAATGAAAGTTATTCCCTGCTGCCACATACAGTATTTAGTACTCTATGAATCACTTTATTACTTGGACTCTGTTTGTTCCATTTGATCGGCAAATTGCACATCACCCCATGACCATGATACAGTCACAAGCACAAGGATCATCCACCCTGTAAGACACTTTACTCATAGTCTGACAACAGTGCTAATCTAATGGAACTGTAAATAAAACACAGCATTTGAAACAGAAATCCATGCTGAGTAACTGTATAAGGATTCAAGGACTTTTATTGTCATATCAGCACACATTTACACATGAGATGGCATGAAATTAGATACTTGAGGTCTCAGATTTAGCCCAAGAAAATCTATATGTAAACAAAATGTGCACGAAAAAGACTTTTGTGTGACAACAATGCATTCCGTATTATACTTGGTTTTTATCGTAGTTGTAGTGCTAGTGGTATGTTCTGTTTTTAATAACACTGGGTTACAAAAAATGTTTTTTGCAAGTTGTCTAGGTTTTTTCAACTGAATTAGGACCATTTTGCACCGCTAAATCCAAAAATGACATCTGTTTTTCTCAATCAGGTCAGGTTTTTTTGCTAATTTGATTTTGAAAAATTTGATCTTCTCACAAAATATAATAATTAATACCAAAATAAGATTGGTAAGTACACTTTATGACACTTGTGACTTGATTCCTGTTAGATACAATGGTGTATTCACCGCAGATGTAGCAGAATACATCAGGCTTATTTTTGCAAGATCTTCTAGTCGAAGCCATTTCATTCACCTGTAATATTAAAAAAAACATTAATCATAAATTGGCAAAAGTAAAATCTTCAGAACTCGTTTATTGCAAGAAATATGAAAGAATTTTGTATCATATGATGTGAAAATGCCCATAAATGTAAGCAAAAATGTTAAAAAGCCAATATGTAGCATAGTTCAGAAAGTTGACCTGATTGAGCAAAATTAATGTGATTTTTGGATTCAGCACACCAAAATGATCCTAAATCAGCTCAAAAAACTTAAACAATAAATTTGTTGTTGACCAGTGTAATGTTCGCTCTTATTATGAGATGTCACAGAAAGCAATTTTGAATTTTATACTGCGTTTAAGTCATTCTAGAAACGTTGTGATTTTTGCAATTGATAACTCTGACTTTTATACTGATTCTACACTTGTTAAATACTGGCACCAGCATCTTTATACTTGTTATTGGAGATAGGGTGTGTGCATGCGTGTGTTTTTTTATACATAAAGGGATGCTGGTGGCTAAAGCTGAAAGAAGCTCTGAGACCGTTCCAGTCTGGAGGAACTCAGCTGTGGCTCCATTCCTACCAGCTGACAGACTGCTCAAGTTGAGTCCCATCAATATCCTGTGATAACCACCCTTTGATCTCAATTAAGAGGAAATATTGGTAACACTTTACTTGAAGGTCTACTTTATAATGCATTAAGCGCACATTCATAAGACATTGTAATGCATTTATAATGCATTATAAAAGTCATTACAACAGTTTATGATCATGTACAACAACTTATACCAGGGTTAATAAAGCATTATAAGTGTAGGCATATTGTATTATAAATTCAGCTTTCATAATGTTTTATACATCCATACCAAAGTGACAACAGTGTTTGAAGGAAGAATCTCAGGTCCTGGATTACATAACACATTCTAACCATCAGAACTCTCGCCAGTTATAAAGACACAGAGAACTGCTCTGACATGTAGTTTCTGAAACTGAATAATGCCTTATAAACATCAATAATAAGTTGCACGATGACTTTAAGAGCTTTTAGTAAAGTGACAACACTGTATAAGGTTATTAGCAATTGTATGATATTATAACACAAGTATGACGATGTATGAGCAGTATCTACTGGCTCTAAGTAAAGTGTAAGTCAAAAATTATACATCAAAGTGTTCTTAATAACTCTTTATTTTGCAAAAACAACACATTAAAAGAACAGAGACAGTAAATAGAAGTGTTACATGTGGCTTTATACATAAATAAAAAATAATGTGGCAGCTCTAAACCTTTGTTAATTCAAACACATACTTTTTTTTTTTTTTAAATAAATATGAAATCCCTAAAATAGATGGGTATAGGGACCAGTGACAAGACCTAACAAAAGTTCCCCACCTAAAAAAATAAATTCCTTCACACTGCTTTGGTATGGATGTATAAAACATTATGAAAGCTGAATTTATAATACATTAGGCCCACACTTATAATACTTTATTAACCTTGGTATAAGTTGTGCATGATTATAAACTGTTGTAATGACTTTTATAATGCATTATAAATGCATTATAATGTCTTATGAATGTGCGCTTAATGCATTATAAACTAGACCTTCAAGTAAAGTGTTACCGAAATATTTTCCAGAGAATATAATATTCATGTATACCAAATCCATATGAAGACAATAGAGTATCATAATTATTGATCTGAAAAGTTGAATCTATAGAAAGTGAAAGAAAAAAATCCCTCACAAGCTAGCTATTTCATGTCGAGACCTATTTTGGTTATGAAGGGAAAATAAATAAATCTTTTTTTTTTTTAGATTAGTGACAAGATAATCTCAAATTCCAATGAAGCCATGCTTAAGCAGAGGGTTAAATGCTTTCTTTCAGAAATTTCCATTGGTTTAGCTCATTTGATTGAGTAATTAAAAAAAAAAAAAAACATGTTTTGTGAGAAAAGTGAAATTCCCTACATAACCGGCACCATCTGATATTAAAATGCTTAAAAAAGCAATTCACACCAATTTTTCAGACAAAATGATTTTTATAATGATAAAAGGGTGTGTAAAAGGTCATAAAACTATATTGAAAACAGAAATATATGATTGACATTGACAAGTTCTGTTATCATTCATTCTTAGAGAACTTTCCGAGGGACTGAATTTAGTTTGTATAAAAAGTTCCGTAATTTTCTTGAAAATCCTTTTTTGGCAAAAATTTTAATGGATTTAGAAACTTAAGATGTTATATTATTGAACTGCAAAAAGTTTGAAATCATTATCTCAATTCTAACTTTTTGATTCAAAGTCAACAGGCATGTGACTTGACCCATTTATAACCCTTTTTTATTATTTTTTTTAATACTCATTATACTCTATGGACTGTAACTATTTACATGTCTGATACAAATAAATAAATGAAAAAAAAAAAAAGAAGACCTAGACCATGCAAAGGATTTCAGCTAATGTTCAATAAATGTGCAACTACCTGACATCTTCCCTCATTCACCCCTGATCGGTTCACTGTGATGTTAGCGGTAGTTTTAACTCCAAAAAAATCCAGTTTGTGCGACTGATTCAATGTAAGAACTGCTTCATATTTAGTCTAGACTCCACATATGAAAACTTTACCACTCAATATACTTGACAGGTTCATTAAAATTCTAATTTTGAGCTTAAACTGTCTTTCTAAATTGGAATTAGTACAATCTATGATTACATGTGTAATGGTCTCAAAGTGCACTAGAGTTAATCAAATATAATCAGGAAATGTTACAGGCACTTAATTTATTTAAATGAGTAGGTTTTTGTCTTGGATTTGCAACACTTTATGTATTTAATTTCTTTGAATAGGCCTACATACATTTGGGTTTACAGTGTACAGATCTAATGAAGCCCATTATGAAATGAAATGTAGTTTCCTAAAAGTGCAATTAAAGCTATAGATGGAGGAATAATTTAAGTTAGGATTAGATTTTAGGTTTTACGTTTGGGCTCAAATGCATATCAGGCATTAATATCTTCTTTACATATTAAAATATTAGATATAAATACACACAAGTATTTAGCAGGTAGAAAAATGTTCTGTCATAGGATCAACAATTTTCCCCAAATTTTTTAACAAAATATTTCAATCGACCTCTGACAGTGTATGCTATGAAACAGCATTTTATTTAAAAGAAAATTGAATAAATATGTAATCCTAAAATATATTTATGTATATATGTAAGATATGTATTAAGATATACAAGAAAGAAAGAAAGAAAGAAAGATTGATTCACTAAACTGAGGTGTTGCAATTAAAAAAAAAAGTGTTAAAAATTAAAGGGTTAAAAAAAAAACTAACAATGAAATAGAAAAGAAAGAATTCAGATATATTTGAAATTACCTGATAAAACTAGTATTTAGCAGGAAAATAAAAGATGAAACTTTCATGATAAATAACCTAATTGCACCGCACATGTTTCTTCTTTGATTTAATTAATTGTACTAATACATCTGATACAGGATAAAGGATGGGATTCAATGACCAAATTTGATGCAGTAGCACCATCTTGTGGTCAGAAATGGTCAGTGCAGCTGCAGACAGTGTTTACTGTTGCTGGGAAACAGAAATGACTTTAAAAACAGCCTGTGGTCGGTAAAAAAAAGACACTATAACCCTTGATTTTTCAACATGTCAGGAAAAGAGACTAAAGATTTGGTTCATCAGGACGCAATCCACATCGAGACGATCATGAAGGAGCAGAGACACCAGAGACTGCACATGGAGTTCAGCATCAACCCACGCAAGAAATGTGAGTCTGATCTTCAACTTCTATGCTGGGGGTTAAACATATAAGACTTCATCATATTTTATTATTATAACCACCAAAGTAGACGACAAGGATGTTTTTTTTAACCGTACGTACAGAATTTGGGTTAAAACAACAGCGATATATAGTTTTTTTCCACAGTTCCCATGTATTTATTAATATAAGAATACAGTACAGTTAGAAATGCACTGGTAATATTTTTGCTTGATGTTATTGTATATGTATTTTCATTTCATTACATTCATAGTTAAATAAATAATAAATAAAATGGAGCCTAATTGTAATCCATTAAAGGTACTGATAAAAAAGAAAAAAAAAAGTTAAATAAGTGGTTAAAATGTGTGTGTGCAGCATAGATGTGATTAACTTATACAGTTATGTTCTATAAAAAAAAATACTGCTAATACTACTACTACTAATAATAATAATTCAAGTTATATTGCAAAACTCTTAAAAACTACAAGAACGACAGTAATCGGTGTTAAATACTACTTTTGTGTGTGGCTCTGAATTCAGGGGTTTTTTTGTTTTGTCTTTTTTTGACAGAACAGTGACTATTATATCATTCTGTCAGATTTGTACAGTCTGAATTGTTGAGTTTGTCTTTGTTGTGCCATACTTTAAAAAAAAAAACAAAAAAAAAACTACTTTTTACACTACCCAGATTCAATTTAATCTCAGGAAATTTCAGTTTTATTGCTTAACTACTTATATATTTGTTAAAAAAGTAATCTGAAATTATTTTTTTTTTTGACAAGTCATTTTTGAGCTTCAAGTACTAGTCAATACCTTTAAAATGATGTATTATTCATGTCTCTATCTTAAATACTTTTTGAATTACAGTATAAAATGTAGTTGGGCACTCCCTACATAACCGCGACTTGACCCACTTGCATTTTTTCTTTTTTTCAAACATATCACATCATGACACCTCAAATACTAACATTAGAGCATTGGTAAATTACCCACCCACTCATAAACAGAAGGAGTCTTCATATCGAGAATTTTTTTTTTTTTTTTTAATTCCACTTCTATATTACTTCCATTTTTAACAAGGTAACTAATTTCTAACTTCCTCTACGTCAATTAGTGTGTTGTGGTTGTGTATATTATATGGAAGCTCTGGTCAATTAAGTAATAATCTTTTTTCTGTGCATGTTTCAGTACACGTCCTACCAGACAAACCCATGTCCAGGAAACCTACAGAAGTGATTGAAGAGAACTGTAAGTGTTCTGTTGTTCTTTAATAAAAACTGGTGACACTTTAACTCTTTAAGGGTCTTTTCAAATTATCACTGGGGTCAAATACATATCTACAGGAATATATATACTCATGATCATATTTTTCATTTTTTATCACAATGATGTACATTGTATTATAATATAAACACCTAAAATTATGTTCCACAATAGCAAAAAGTGTAGAAATTAAACGGGAGCGCACGGTTTCATTCCAAAAAAGGGAAGCCACGAGGCGTTCTTCAAACACACTCGCACCGAGACAAAGATTATGATAAAAATGTACCTGGAGTCGACCTGAGAACACCTGGCACTTTTCTTTTTTGACATAAAGTTACATTTTTCAAAATGTATCACCTCTTGTGTAAGTAGTTTTGGTTATAATTGCAAGCTCTTAAAGGAGTGATATTTTGCTTTTTTAAAATGGAATTATGCATTTTAAAACATTTCCCTCTGGTCTACATAAACTGTAAATGCTATATTTGGGTCTGAATTCTTCATTAACCCTTTCATGCATAGGTCACTACAGTGGACAGTTATTCTCCAGCTGTTCTCTTATACAGGTTGGGGAAGCAAAATTTACAATGAACATTTAGTTGTTTTTTCTCAGCAGGCACTACGTCAATTGTTTTGAAACCAAACATATATTGACGTCATAATCATACCTAACACTATTATCCATACCTTTTCAGAAACTTTTACCCATATGAGTAATCAGGAAAGCAAACGTCAAAGAGTGTGTGATTTGCTGAATGCACTCGTCACACCAAAGGAGATTTCAAAAATAGTTGGAGTGTCCATAAAGACTGTTTATAATGGAAAGAAGAGAATGACTATGAGCAAAACTATTACGAAAAAGTCTGGAAGATACTATTAAAGAAGAATGGGAGAAGTTGTCACCCGAGTATTTGAGGAACACTTGCGCAAGTTTCAGGAAGTGTGTGAAGGCAGTTATTGAGAAAGAAGGACACATAGAATAAAAACATTTTCTATTATGTCAATTTTCTTGTGGCAAATAAATTCTCATGACTTTCAATAAACTAATTGGTCATACACTGTCTTTCAATCCCTGCCTCAAAATATTGTAAATTTTGCTTCCCCACCCTGTATACTAATGAGTTTTGTTGTTTTAGTCCCATATCAGCCAACACAGTGATGCTAAAGCACCATCCCATACACTGACATTCATACAATTATTGTAACCGTGCTGTTCTTGATATACCTGATCTGCAGTAACATGTTTAAGTGTAAATCAATTATTTGTTAGATAAAAAGTTTTTTTTTTTTTTTGCATATTATCTCCATGGAGTAATAACTAGCATTAGAATATGTTAACATGTGAGAAGACATCAGATTAGCAGCATTAAAAATGTTTTTATTTCATTGTTTTCATGTCACTTTCTGATATTGGGTTTTAAACAAATGTTTCTTTACTTCAAAAATTAAATGCATGGAAATTTTTGTAACGGCATAAAAAAGAAAAAAAAACCTCGATCAATTGTTTTTTTCATGGCTAAGGAGGAATAAAAATACTCAAAAAATAAATCTTGACTGAGGTTCTCACAGTTCATGCATGAAAGGGTTAATTCAACTCCACAGGTCCATCTTCAACCTTATTTCTGAGTAATGACACCAGAAAGGTGGTTTTGAGCGCTGGCCCTTTAAATGCACATGAGCCACTTCACACCCCACCCCCTCTTGGTTGAACATTTTAGGTAATCGACTCAAAATTTGGACATATTTTCAGTTTTTACTACAACCGCTGCTGCTGACAAACAATAATGTCGTACTTGGAGAAATGTTCATCGGAAGTCTTGACGTAATATGTGCAAATGTTGTGATGTAACTAGTTATAAAATGTAACAAATTAAGCAGGAGTTAAAACAGGTTGTAGAAATCCACTCAGCTTTTGCCAGAATGAATATAAAGATAGCTTTGCAGCATCTGGAGGGTTCAAATTCAAACTTTATGAACAATTAGGGTCCAAATACACAAATAAATGAACCAAAGACTAATAAAAGTGGGTTTAGCAAAATATGACCCTTTTAAACTAAAATTCAAGCACTTTTCAGACCTCGAAAACACATTGAAATTCAAGCATTTTTAATTTTCAAGCGATTGTGTATATTCTTTTGTAGCTGAATTCATTAAGGCTTTCCATGAGGCTCGAGAGGAACCGACCAAGAAATATTCAATGCCCCAGACGGAGAGTCAGGAGATCGGCTGGGTGTCGACTCCCCTGGTGGGTTCAACTTTTAGAAGTGTGATGATTTTAATATTAAGTGTAAAAATTCACCAGAGAATCCATCTAATGGATCCTAATTCTTCTCCCCAGGTCCCTGTGGACACCAGTGGCAGATTTCACTTCAAACGTTTCAAGACGGACGTCACCAAACACAAAGAATCGGCTCTACGATCGTCCAACTAGGTGACGGGCAACGAAAACGAACAATAGACCTGTGTAAAATCAACACGTATTTTTATCTTTTATTTGTTTATCATATAAACGTCCACGCCACTGCCAGAAACTGCCCTTTCACATTTCCAACGAAGGAAAACACAAGTGCAAGAAACATTTGCACAGGTCTATACAAAGCACACTTAGCCAACACATACTAATCATATTAATGAATGAGAAAGGGCAAAACTGACAGCTGCTCAATATTATAAAATGTCATGTCACATGGGAGAGATAAGTCAAGGAGCTGAGCAAGAAAAAAAAAAAAAAAAATGAAACAGAATTCTCCTAAGAGCACACACACTGTAAATGTTGATGTAGATAGTATGGTGTAATTGCAGTGTGTGGCCTTAAATCCAGCTCATCGAATATGCACAAAGAGAAACCACACAGGAAGTTGACGATTAAAATACCTCTTTGACAGCTCATAAACAAAATACAGTGTCTGAAGATATAAATCTCGACTACACTTTGGGAAAAAACAGTCTGTAATACAACTTTACACTACGCACTTTTGGGTCCGTTCCTAGTTTTCCCTGAACTTTTCTGATCAGCTGGGTCCTTCAAAGCTTCCTTAGTAATATGACAGCTCCCACTGAGGCCTGAATGGGCTCTTCCATGTAGAAGCAGATGGATTTTATGGCAGGTGCATTGTGTAAGAGGGTCAAGAGGAGCCTCTTAAATGTTGCCTCAAGTGAGAAAAGACCAAACTGAGGAAGCAAGAGTGTGAAGTCTTGGCCTTCAAGTGTCTCCAAGTCCAGCCTTTTGACCAGTACCCGTCACTTTTTACGACCGAGCCTTCATCTTCTTTCGTACAGACTTGCCCGGACGTTTCTGGAAGCCAAAGTGAAATAAAAGTAAAGTTAAAATCTCAAAGGTGTACTGCGTGTTTTAATGGTAACCCTATCAGTTCCTTTTACAACTTCTATATTTTAAAGTCAGCAGCTTTTTAATGCATGTGTGACTCACGTTCTGTTTGCCTCCTTTCCCTCCTTTGCCTTTCTTCCCTCCTTTGCCGACCTTTCCGTGCGCCACTTTAGCTCGGAAACCAGAAACGTCGTCGTAGCTCTCCTTGGTGTTCCATTTCTTTCCACTCTTCTTCCCACCAAAACCAAACTTCTGGTCCTTAAATTTCCTCTTAGCATTGGGACTGTAAAGAGGGAGGTTATAAATCAACTTTTTGTTTTCTTTGAAAATGCCATAAATACAGAAGAAAAATAAAAATGCTATGACTGTGACATTTACATCTGAACTGGGACGCCTTACCCCTTTTTGTTCGGGGCTTTTTTAGAACCCTGAGTAGAGTCTTTCCCCGCCTTCTGGTCTCCTTCCAAGAACTCCAGTTTGTCAGTCATTCCTAAAAGTGGAGATAATCCAAAATATTAGCAACGGCAACATTAAATCATTCAGGTTATTATCACCTCCGCCAAGTGTAATGGCGGAGGTTATGTTTTCATCAGGGTTTGTATGTCTGTCTGTTTGGCTGTTAGCAAGATAACTCAAAAAGTTATGGATAGATGTTCATGAAAATTTCAGGAAATGTTGATACTGGCACAAGGAACAAATGATTAAATTTTGGTCATAGTTTATTCATGTGCAAAACAAACACTCAAACACAGCTTGAAACTTTTTGCTTAGATTGAATACACACAGCGAACACTGACCTTTCTGGTATTTCTTCACAGCTGACATCATATTCTTCTTCTCCTTCTGTCTCTTCTGGATCACTTCAATTTGGACCTAACATACATCCAAAAGTCGTATTAATACCTCAAACCAAATGGAGAAATTCTACATCCTTGCTATTAACATGCAACAGCAGTAATAAACAGTTTAAAACCTGACTTTTACACACACTAAACAAACATAGGTGAATTTATCTGACTATACGCGATTCCCTGCTCCCAATAAATATGATAACATTATTAATTAATTAAGAAAACAAGAACCAACCTTCTTGCCAAACTTCCTTTGCTCACGTAGTTTCTTGGCCTTCTCAGACCTTTCCAGTATGGCCTGTTTGGCCATCAGCTTTTTCCTGATCTGAACAGAGGAAAAACATACAATTTGTTTGTATCAGTATTTTATGTATAATCCAAAGAAGGGTCAAAGGATCTAATGTACACCTCTCACCTTCTGCATGTGCTGGTCTGACTTGGCCATCTCTGCAAAGTAATCATCAGGCCTCTTTGTGGCTATGTCATTCTTGTGTAGTAACGGTAATGCCTCTAGAACTGTAGCTTGAGCCTGACGATAACTGCAAGGAAACAAAATCACATGTGAGCTCAAAATCGAACAAGACATATCTGTTTATTTATTTATTTAGAATTTGCATTAAAACCAAATAACAAAAGGATTATATAAAAGACAGAAAGTCCAACATTCGAAAAGGAGCAGGATGAATTTTAATTTATAATCTCCTGCCCCCTCACCCCATCCTTTAACCTACCCTAAATTCCTACACAAAACACAAAATTGCTTTACATATCAAGGATAGACTGTCCATTTTGCAGCAGCATTTCACATTAAAGTTAACTCTGTCCTTTTCGTAGTAGTAATAGTGCACATATCAAAAACAAAAATAAACTGTCCATTTCATAACAATACACATATCAAAACTAAACTAAACGATCTGTTCCATAACAATAATGCACAAAAATAAATTGTCCATTTCTTAGCAGTAATATACTTATCAAAAATACACTATATCCAATTCATAACAATACCCACATTAAACAGGCCACAAACACAACACAGCAAAAATCAGGCAAGGGTCACTCACAAATACATCTCCCTCTGGAAATCATCATCTGCATTTACTTCTCCGTTGGTTGGTTTTGCTTCAACGTTGGAAAGGACATCTTCAGTCGGCAGGTTGGTGAGGTCCAACCTCTCCACCCAGGGAAGGTCCTTACGGAAGTCTGCAAGGCACTGTTTCAAACCCTCCTGCAGGACAATTCATGGGATATACTTAAATAACATGCTTTGTTACAAAATATCAGCAGGTATTGTACCTCTGTTCAAATCTGAGGTACTTGTTCTTCAAGTGTTTATTTTCATTTCATGTAACATTAACTTTATACAGCTGCATCTCAGAAACAAACAGTGCACTTTTCCTCCATTACATCTGCCTGGACAGCTATAGTTATTTACTATTTAGGGATAACAACAAATCCTAACATATATACTGTGAAGGGCGGCTTTTGATAAACTGATTGATATTGTGCTCCATTAAGAAAATTCTCCTGCTTAAGCTGAATAAACTCTGCTTTGAATGAGGAGAATACATTGAAAATGACGTTGCTCAAATGAGCTGAACCTTAAAAATGAATGGCAACGCAATCAGAAACACATTAACACAGAAATGAAATAAAAAATATATGTATGATTTGGGAGGAAAACAGTGACCATTTTACTACACAGTAACTACTTTTATTTTTTGTACTTAAAGGGTTTTCAGATAATGCCCATATCCTTTTACTTAGGTTATGTTTTTAATACAGAACTTTCACTTGAGGCAAAGTATTCACATATTATGTGCTATCAGTCATTTTAATTCTATTTCACAGAGGACTTGCAGACAGTATAAATATTCTGCATACGGCAGAAACCACATTTCTGCATTCATTCATTGGTGTAATAACAACCCTCCTTTCATTCCATTTATGTTGACCATCACTGTCTATAGGCACCATATTTATATATTTAAAACCGCATCTGTCCAAATCTGTATATATTCAAATCCGTATTTTTATATATATTTTTTATATTTATAACCAATTTGCGCTACATTCATATCAAACCGTATTTGCACTCTCCTTTTAAACACTTTTTTAATTCAAATTTATTTGACTGTTTTACGCGTATGTGTATGCTTGTATGTATCATATGTGTTTACTGCTGATAACACTGTGGATTTCCCCATTGTGGGATCAATAAAGGAATATCTTATCTTATTAATTCATGGTAAGTATTTCATTCATTTCACTCATTTTCATTTGATTGAATTAAACATATTGCTTTTCAACCTTAACTAAACAATAATAAAATAGTTATTGTTCCAAGGAAGTTAAAGAGGATAATGCAGTCTGGTTTACTGCTATTAACTCACCACATTGTTGACAAACTTTTTGGATTTTTCAACCATAACGTTCATTCCTGGTTTCAGCAACCCTTTAGCGAAGGCTTCTTGAAGCTACAGAAAACACAAGATCGTTCAGTTTGAGAAATACGTTTCACCTGGGCATTTAATACATAAAAACAACATACTAATGCACTTTAAAATCGAAGTATATTTGAGCTCTACAGTAAACACTGGAGCCTCCACAGTTCTCCTTAGGCTAACGTTGCTATCAAATCAGTTTTATTAGCTGCTAGTTTCCATTCTTTAAAAACAGTCTGGCACGACAGTTTTTCCAGCGGTACAAAACACTAATTTAAGACTTGGTATCGAAATTCATGGATTTGTTTGGGCAGACAGTTAGCTAAAGTTAGCCGGTGTTAGCATGCTAAAGTAAACTCACCTCACTGTCCGATAATTCGCTGTCCTCCTCTGACTCCAGGCCGAGCTGCGCGTCCTCCTCTACGGCCTCCATAGTTTGATTATTAATAATCATAAGAAATAAATTTGAAGTGTGTGAACCTAATAGTTCAGGAGAAATGGCTGTGAGTGCGCTGCTCCTCACATGTACACTGCGTTTCACGTGGGGAGGAAGTGAGTGCGTTGAATGTCCTACTCCGAATGTGTTCCGGTGGAAACACTGTGTTACAGCCAAGGTTCCGCTTCAGAAATTAAAGGTTAATATAAATACGGCATGTCAGGTCCAGTAGCTGGACTTCAAACGCTTAGTATAAATTGTAAATTACAATACATTGCATTTGTTGCCTTTATGTTTATTAAAAGGCACAGGCTTGAATTGTTTTTTTTCCTACTTTCTTTAACATAACAAAGTGTCAGACTTAATTACAATGGTGCCAGCTGAATAAATAACCAGACAGATTGCAAGAAAAGTCATATAACCAACCTGAGGCAACAACTAATAAAAAGGGGAAAACACAGATCATTATCCTGGTTTGTTTGCAGTGTAATATTACTGTGGAACAAGAGACAGGCTGTTGGCTTTTGTTGAGGTCTGCACTTTCTGAGTGACCTAGTTTGGAACTTGAACACCAAGCTCCAACACAGTCGAGTCTTTATTTCTTATTAGAAGGGATTTTGTTGTTAATTGTACATGATCTGTTATGTTTTAGAGAAGTACAGTCTTTGAAGGTAATTATGAAGTTGAAAAACATTGATATGTTTTCTTTAACCCTTTCATGCATGAATTATTAGAACCTTATCAAGATTTTTTTTTTTCCTAAGTGTTTTTATTCCTCTTTAGGCATGAAAAAAAAACAATGTGATTGAATTTTTTTTTTTTTTTTTTTTTTAAATCAACCTGTTTTTCATGGAGTTACAAAAATGTCCACTCAGTTACACCATGAATTTTATTCTTGAAGCAAAGAAACATGTATTTAAAACCCAGTATCATAAAGTGATAAAAAAACAAAACAAAACAGTGAAATGAAACCATGTTTAATGCAGCTAATCTGATGTTTTCTCACATTTTAACATATTCTAATACTAGTTATTACTCACTTCATGGAGATAATATGCAAAAAATAAATATTAACAATTGATTTCCACTCAAGAACCAACCAAGAACAGCAAAGTTACAATAATGGTATGAATTGCAGTTTATGAGATGATGCATAAGTGTCCACTGTGTTGGTTGATATGGAACTAAAACCACAAAACCCATGAATATACAAGAGTAAAGCTGTAGAGTAACTGTCCACTGTAGTGACCACTATGCATGAAAGGGTTAAAGCATAGATAGATAGATAGATAGATAGATAGATAGATAGATAGATAGATAGATAGATAGATAGATAGATAGATAGATAGATAGATAGATAGATAGATCATGTAGTTCAAAGTATACAATCAATTCCATTAAAGGCTGTGCTGTCAAATCTTTAAGTCTGATTGGGCAGATGAAGCCCTGTGACTTTTAATTGCCATGTCATCAAGAAATAAACTTCAACACTGCTTTCACATCATGTCGATTTGTGCCACTTTGACACAGAAGGATTCACAGACTGAGAAACATCTGCAGTGTCGGCCTTGTGTCACTGTACTGCAGGAAAGATATTTACTTTACTGTGAATATCACAGAACCTGAGAGATTTCATCAGGTTGTGTCTATGAGATGTTTTAGGAGTCATTTATTAGAACATAAATGTAACGGTTCACAGTAAAGATAGGCATTAAATAACATTTTATGTTCGTCGATGAAGAAACAGAATAATGTGAGAATGTGTGTACTAACCTTACAAAGTCATGTTTTTATCCCCTTTCAGGATAAATGAGAGACGTGTAATGTGGTATCAGAATGTGCAAACTGTATTTATTTCAAAGAAGGGATTGTAAAAGTCATCCCCACACTAATACAGAGGATTCACAAGATAAACAGACAACGCAGAATGTCTGTGATGACGACCACTGTTCATTAGAGATGTCATCTGTCTCTTTTAGTGGCTTATCCTCCTCGTCCTCAAAGCACAAACTGTCTGATTCCCCTGAGAGCGAAACTCTCTCTATTCTGATGGAAATCGATATTTACAGTTCGAGCTTTACCACCCATAATTCCTCCGCCGCCTGCATGCACAGATCCCAACTCTGACACATCTTCAAAAGGAAAAAAAAAAATACCATAATTTCCATTTCTGTCGTTAGAATTGCTTGAGCCAGACAGAAATGCAGGCTATTGAATTCACATTCCGCTGTCACTCTTCATCTCATGACAGGCCACTCCTTGACAGCAGATTGAAAAATAAGGAGGATTCACTCTGTCAGGTTCTACTCTTATAGTTATTTCTGGCTGCTGGAGCTGAGGACAAAAAAGAACAAAGTCATAAATGCTTGGGCCTAAGTTGGATGAGCCGTTTAGCTCCAGTGCCGCTCAATCAGTGCAGAGATTTGGCATCGTTAAAAGGGGACAACAGTCTGGATAAATTAACTGGAGTAATACAGGGTGGGGAAGCAAAATTTACAATGAACATTTAGTGTATTTTTCTCAGCAGGCACTAGGTCAATTGTTTTGAAACCAAACATATATTGATGTCATAATCATACCTAACACTATTATCCATACCTTTTCAGGAACTTTTGCCCATATGAGTAATCAGGAAAGCAAACGTCAAAGAGTGTGTGATTTGCTGAATGCACTCATCACACCAAAGGAGATTTCAAAAATAGTTGGAGTGTCCATAAAGACTGTTTATAATGGAAAGAAGAGAATGACTATGAGCAAAACTATTACGAGA
This sequence comes from Sphaeramia orbicularis, assembly GCF_902148855.1. Lineage (NCBI taxonomy): Eukaryota > Metazoa > Chordata > Actinopteri > Kurtiformes > Apogonidae > Sphaeramia > Sphaeramia orbicularis. Next base: position 10,728,637 of record NC_043960.1, read on the forward strand.
AAGTCTGGAAGATACTATTAAAGAAGAATGGGAGAAGTCGTCACCCGAATATTTGAGGAACACTTGCACAAGTTTCAGGAAGCGTGTGAAGGCAGTTATTGAGAAAGAAGGAGGACACATAGAATAAAAACATTTTCTATTATGTCAATTTTCTTGTGGCAAATAAATTCTCATGACTTTCAATAAACTAATTGGTCATACACTGTCTTTCAATCCCTGCCTCAAAATATTGTAAATTTTGCTTCCCCACCCTGTATTTTAGGGTTATTTCCTCAGTGCTGTTTGTACATTTATCTTGAATGAATGTTAATTCTCTCCTGTTCAGATTATCGGGGACAGGGCTGCTAGAGATTTGGCACACAGTCGCTGGGACCACAAACAGATCTACCTGGCTCCAAGGCCTACACTGAGCTACAAAGCTTACATTGTTTTAATATGGTCTGTCCCTGGTGTTTCACAATTTGGGACATTGTGACTCTAGGACTGACTATGAGAGATGAAGAGTATTGGCTGTACTTTTTAAAGGTCCAGCATGTTCGATTCAGGATGATTTAGATGCATCTGACAGTATAATTTCATTATAAATCACTTGATAATAGAAATGCTTTCCTTTTCTTTACCTTAGAATGAGCCATTTGGCACAGACTGCCTTTAACCCATAAAGACCCAGTGCTATTTTTGTGGTAGTTCCCAAATGAATTTTTCCTCTATATTTAACATTTTGTACGTGATTTATCACCATTGATTGTAATATTATCTTCCTTACTGTGCATTTTTTTCAGTGTAAATCATGTATTTTTCTCTGTTTAATTCACTGATCATGTAGATGTTAATTAAAGCTGAGTGTAAAGTTGGGGGTTATTACATCAAAAACAGAAAAAACTCAAGAAAAAGTGACTTTTTCAGCAAAGATATCATTAACTGAACATAAAAACAAGTGTGTCCATCCACTGTCATTGATCCAGTTCCATGGGTTTTACTGGTGAATCCATGTCGTAGAAGATGACGGTGTTTCCACGGTAACTACAGAGCCTCTGAAAGTCCAAATGGATCATATCTGATGATCTCTGTATTTTGTGTTTTTTAAGTGTATATCATGTATTTTCCTATATTTAATTTACTGATCACGTAGATGTTCATTGAAACTCAGATTAAAATTGAAGGTTATTGTGTCAAAAACAGAGAAAACTTCAGAAAAGTGACTTTTTCAGTGAAGATATCAATCACTGATTGTAAAAACAAGTGTCTCCATCCACTGTCATTGATCCAACTCCGTCGGTTTTACTGGTGAATCAATGTTGTAGAAGATGACGGTGTTTCCACGTTCACTACGGAGCCTCTGAACGTCCAAATGGATCATATCTGACGACCATGAAAAGATGAAAAACTGCATTTACACCAGTTATCTACATGTATTGATAGGATTAGTGGATCAACAGGTATTAAACATTTTAGATCAGGAGATGGTTTTGGTCGCCGGTGGAGGTTTGGGTCTTTACGGGTAAATAAACAGAGCACACCATGTTTCTGCTGTTCCTCTGAACTGACTTCCTCTTCCTCATTTTTCTTTTTATCGCAGACAACCCCCAGCATTAACATGCGTTACCACCACCTCCTATGTTTGAGTCATTCATATCTGCAGAAGGAGCAGATCGCTGTGATATGTCACTGTAGTTCTGAACTGACTTCCTCTTCTCTCTTTTTTCCTTTCTAGCAGGTAACATCCACTGTTAACATGCATTACCATCACTTCATATGTTTGAGGGTGCACCACAGTTAATGAATCCCATTAACCCTAAAAGACCTAAAGAGCTGGCGGCGGCCAAAAGCATCTACTGATCTGAAATGTTTAATAACTGTTCAACCACTAATCCTATCTACATTTAATAATTCATGTAAAATGCAGTTTCCTCAGATTTTCAGCAGCATCAGGTAAGACCCACCTGGACGTTCAGAGGTTTTATAGTGAATGTAGAAACACCATCATTTTCTGCAACATTAATTCACCAATAAAACCCATGTAGTTTGATAAATGACAGGGTGTAGACACTTGCTATCCTTGTGGCCATAACAAGTATTGTCGTACAGTGTCGTCTGTCCATCAGTGTCAGCACAATCACCTGATCTCATTCATATTTGGTGTTTAGGTGCAACTTGTGAAGCTTTTGAACAAGGTCAAATTGGGGTTTATGCATCACATTTGGACAGTAATGACCTATATTTTTCAGGTTTTTCAGGGTCAATGCCTGGTTATGGGGGTAGATGGGAGAAGCCTATATGAGGTGAGGGGATAGTGATACTGGTAGAGGAGCAAGGAGCAACAGGGGTATAGGTTGATGGCAGCCCTCACTGTCAAAATGTGCCAAGGGGTCATTAAGAAGTTCCACACTGGTCTTATTTTTTGTTCAGTTAATGATATATTTTGCTGAAAAAGTCACTTTTTCTTAACCCATAAAGACCCAAACATCCACCCTAACCCTAACCCTACTGAAAGCATCTACTGATGTAAACTATTGATCCACTAATCCTATCAATACATGTAAATAATTGGTGTAAAATGCAGTTTGTCATCTTTTCATGGTCATCAGATATGACTCATTTGGATGTTCAGAGGCTCTGTAGTTACCGTGGAAACACTGTCTTCTTCTACAACACTGATTCACACGTAAAACCTATGAAGTTTGATCCATGACAGTGGATGGAGACACTGGGTTTTTGTTCAGTTAATGATAAATTTTACTGAAAAAGTCATTTTTTTTCTTCCTTCTTTCCTGTTTTTATAGAATAACCTTTGACTTTATTCCCGAGCTTTTATGAACATCTACATGATCAGTGAATTAAATTTAGAAAAATAAATGATTTTAATTGAAAAAATGCTAAATTCAGAGAATAATATTATAATAAATGGAAATAAATAAATTAGGAAGGGTTAAACAGTGAGAAAAATGTATTTGGGAACTGAGACAAAAGTGACACTGGGTCCTTATGGGTTAAATTTTCTCTATTGTTATATATGAACATTTGAATTTACACTGTTTTAATGAAAACCAATATGATCAGTAATAAAATGTGGGGAAATACATGTTTTTCACTGAACAATGCAAAATGCAGAAGATAATTTTACTATAAATGCACACATATCATTTAACAGGGGTTAACTGTAGAGGAAAATTCATTTGGGAAACGCTAAAAAAATTGTTCTAGGCATCTAAGGGTTAACTACGAAGTTCATAACAGACAAAGGAAAACTGGAGGAATTTGTACAATTATGGGAACCGTATATGAACATCACAATATCTGGAAAATATGGACATGACATCCAAATTATTACTGTTTTATTATTACTTTTTTTTATTATTATGACTGCTGTATTTTAATTTCATTTCTACACATATGTATACATGTTTATGAGAACATATGTGCATGTATGTGTATGTATATATATGTATGCTGGTGTGAATGGGTGTTTGTTGTTTTGATTCATGTTTTTTATGTATTTTATTATTTACTTTGTTTACCTGTCATTATAAAACTTGAATACCAATAAAAATATTGTAAAAAAAAAAAAAAAAAAAAAAAAAAAAAAAAAATATATATATATATATATATATATATATATATATATATATATATATATATATATATATATATATATATATATATATCATCCCATAATAAATATTTCTTGTTTTAATTACATTGAGATTTTTGAAATATGCATGAAATCTTACATTTTAGCTCTTGAGATGTATAATTTATTCATAGTGCTATTACGGCTGAGTTAAGAGTGGATAAAATGTCCTCACTTAATCAGATCATAAATCGCCATCTTTAAAGTTTATTCTCTTTTCCCAGGGAGTCTTAAAATACTGCAGTGGAAAGTGACAGTGAGTGAACAATGATGAAGATGAGTAAAGGAGACAAGAGGGGAAAGTTAATGTTCATGTCCTGCTCTCCTGCTTGATTCTTAGTCATGCCTGACCTATTATACCTCCATGTTTGGACATTTAAGACTGCATCTCATTGGTCAAGGCAGTGCACCACATCAAATAAAGTATGTGAATGGTACTGCTGATATTTCAGTGGGACTACATACTCGTTCACTGACTTCAAATTCTGCATCTGAAAGGAAATTTAACCCTCAAAAACCTAAACAGCTGTTGGTGTCCAAAATCATCTACTGACCTAAAATGTTTAATAACTTCTGAACCACAAATCCTACTAATCTGCAGAGAGTCTGAGTTCTTTTAAGTCAAGGTTAAAGACTCACCTGTTCACTGCTGCCTTTGACTAAAAGGCTTTTGACTTTTTAAATTTTATATTCTCTTTCGAAACTCTGCACTGCAACTCTTACTTTAATGTCTGTTTTTATTTTATTTTATTTATTTATTTTTTGATTTTATGTCTTGTTTTCTTACTTGCTGTTTTTAATCACCTTTTACATGTTTCTTTTATAATGTTTTAAATGTGTTTCTTTTTCCGTCGTTGTATTTCAATGTCCTGTGTGAAGCACCTTGAATTGCCTTGTTGCTGAAATGTGCTATACACATAAACTTGCCTTGCCTATATAATGCATATTCTGTGTCCATCTGTCTGTTCCAGGTGCACGTTGGACTCCGGCAGGGCTGCCCTTTGTCACCGGTTCTGTTCATAATTTTTATAGACAGAATTTCTAGGCGCAGCCAGGGGCCGGAGGGGTCCGGTTTGGGGACCACAGGAATTCATCTCTGCTTTTCGCAGATGACGTTATCCTGTTGGCCTCATCGAACCTGGACCTTCAGCGTGCCCTGGGGCGGTTTGCAGCCGAGTGTGAAGCGAGCGGGATGAGGATCAGCACCTCCAAATCCGAGGCCATGGTTCTCGACCGGAAAAAGGTGGTCTGCCCTCTCCGGGTCGGTGGGGAGTCTTTGCCCCAAGTGGAGGAGTTTAAGTATCTTGGGGTCTTGTTCACGAGTGAGGGAAGGATGGAGCGTGAGACTGACAGACGGATCGGTGCAGCGTCTGCAGTGATGCAGTCGCTGTACCGGTCAGTTGTGGTAAAGAAGGAGCTGAGCCGAGAGGCGAAGCTCTCGATTTACCGGTCAATCTACGTTCCTACCCTCACCTATGGTCATGAGCTTTGGGTCATGACCGAAAGGACAAGGATACAAGGATACAAGCGGTCGAAATGAGTTTCCTCCGTCGGGTGGCTGGGCGCACCCTTAGGGATAGGGTGAGGAGCTCAGTCACCAGGGAGGAGCTCGGAGTAGCACTCCGCGTCGAGAGGGGCCAGCTGAGGTGGCTCGGGCATCTGTTTCGGATGCCTCCTGGACGCCTCCCTGGGGAGGTGTTCCGGGCATGTCCCACCGGGAGGAGACCTCGGGGAAGACCCAGGACACGTTGGAGAGACTATGTCTCTCGGCTGGCCTGGGAACGCCTCGGGGTCCCCCCGGAAGAGGTGTCTAGGGAGAGGGAAGTCTGGGCATCCCTGCTTAGACTGTTGCCCCCGTGACCCGGCCCCAGATAAGCGGAAGAAAATGGATGGATGGGTGGATGCGTCCGTCTGTCCAATCGATGTTGCAGCACAGGAGGGCGTTTGAACGGATTTTCCTCAGCCCTCACAGGCCCGACTGCCGCCAAACTCACCAGATGAATAGAAATATTACCTGACTATCTACTAGGCACAATTTTATGTCCGTATTCAAATGTTGTGAGGTATGCTGGGTGATTTTAACCTCTCATGCTATCGTACAATGGCACCACAGGTACAATGCTGCTAGTCCTATCAATACATTGAAATAATTCAGGTAAAATACAGTTTTCAGCTTTTCTGTGGCATTAGATATGACATTTAGTTATTCAGACGCTCCGTAGTGAACGTGGAAACAGTCATGTTCTGCAACACTGATTCACTAATAAAATCTATGTAGTTTGATGAAGCAATTGTTGAAGATTTTGTTTAAAAGTCACTTTTTGTTCTTTTTTTCCCTGTTATCAGTGGTGTGGTAGTCCCTGGAGAAGTGGCTAGTGGCTAGCACTAGTTAGCAATATTTTCCTCGGCATGACCCGCCCTACTCTGCTTCTGATTGGCTCATCAGTCCTCATGCCTAAAGTTAACCAATTTAATCAGTGAAGCCAGTGAGTACTAGCCAATTACAGGCAGAGTAGGGCGGGTCATGACTTCACCATCCTAGGGCAAAAAATAAGCAATTTGGCTCAGATTGTTGTGACTTTATTTGGGGAAAGATAAAGTACAAGTAATTTGTGTTTGGATTCATTATAATTTCATGATACATATGCAATTTCATGTTAATTTATTTCAGAGTAAAGTATACAGTATATTTCATTTGTGATTTATGTTAAAAGTTGAGCTAAAATAAGCCATAGTGAATGCTAAGATTAAGATAACTACGTTTCCCATGAGGCTTAGCATTACCCAAGAGGTACAGGAAATTTTCATGGAGGTAGATGTATGTATACCACGAGTTGTGAGAAAAAGTTGTATGTGTTTTCAAGTTGCCGCACACACTAAAATGAATGCGTATTTTTAAACCGAGAGTCTCGGTTCGTTGTTTTTGGACGTAATTTAGATAATTACAACACAGATACTACTGAATGGTGCACATTAGGGGGGTTTAGAAGTGGGTATACGCAATACTGACTGAAAAATAAGTAGGTATACGCCTTATACCGCCATATACTACACCACTGCCTGTTATGATATAATAGTAACCTTTGAATTTACTCTCAGCTTTTATAAACAGCTATACTATCAGTAAATTAAATACAGGAAAATGTAGAAGGTAATGTAATAAATAACTCAGGAAAGGTTAGATAGACAGAAAAAAATCATCTGGAAGTTGCCAAATAAATAGTTATAGGTCTGTAAGGGTTAACTGATTATCTGCTAAAATAGTTTATAGCATTAACCCATAAAAATCCAAACATCCACTATCGACCAAAACCATCTACTGATATAAAATGTTTAATCCCTGTTGATCCACTAATCCTATCAATACATGTAAATAATTGGTGTAAAATGCAGTTTGTCATCTTTTCATGGTTGTCAGATATGACCCATTTGAACGTTCAGAGGCTCTGTAGTTACCATGGAAACACCATCATCTTCTACAACATTGATTCACCAGTAAAACCCATGGAGTTGGATCAATGACAGTGGATGGAGACACTTGGTTTATGTTCAGTTAATGAGAGACTGGACTGAAAAAGTCACTTTTTTCTTAGTTTTCTGTATTTTTGATATAATAATCCTCAACTTTACTCTGAGCTTTTATGAACATCTACATGATTAGTGAATTAAATGCTGAAAAGTACCTGATTATCATTGAAAAAAACATAAAATACAGAGGATAATATCACAATAAAAGGTGATAAACCACTTAAAGATGGTTAATTATAGAGAAAAGTTCATTTGGGAACTGCCACAAATGTCACACTAGGTCCTTATGGGTTAAGATGACAATCAATGACAGTGGATAGAGACACTTGTTTTTATGTCCAGTTAATGATATATTTTGCAGAAAAAGTCACTTTTTTCCTCAAGTTTTTCCTGTTTCTGATATAATAAACTTTGAATTTACACTAAACTTTAATGAACATCTACAGGGCGAGTGAATTAAATCTAAGAAAATTCATCATTTACACCGAAAAATGCAAAATACAGAGGATAATAGCATAAAAAATGCTGATAAATCACTTAAAAAAAGGTTTAATATAGACAAAAATTTATTCGGGAACATACAGCACTGGGTCATTATGGGTTAATGCCAGTGAACCATCAGAGAAGTTCAGAGTAACGTTAGAGAACACAAAGCACATTTGTGCAAAAACACTACAACATCAAACTCCACTATAGTCAATCCACTATATTAATCTGACAAGGCCTAGACAGTTAGAGGCTCAGATCATGGTGTGTTTTGCAGATAAAGTCTGTGTAATAAGGACAGCTATGAATTGTAAAGGTGAGAGAATCCAGTCCCAGTGTTAATTGCTGGAAATTATAATGCTGTCCCTGATTCAGTCCTCGTTGCAGTCAGATGTTATGTCCCGGCTTGCCTCATTGCCTTCTTTGGCCGAGTCCCAACCTGCTACCAAGAAAGTCACCGTACCAGGGTTGGAAAGCGACAAGGAGATAATGAGGTCCTTATTACCAAATCACAAGCAATTCGTTGATAAAACCCTATGATTTTAGCCTAAAAAGGTGCACTGAAGCGATGACAGCAGTCAATACAAGACGGTCATATAAATCTTATAATTGGAAAACAGATTTATGCGTCCACTGCAGCCAGTTCATAAGAGACAGCACTTTGTTTTATCTGAGGTTCACCAGATGGTCTCCTTTTTAGCATTTTGAGCAGATTCCCTGGCTGTAAAATCAGTTTGCTCCTCATAGTAAAAGTTGTTATTAGCTTATGTGTGAATGGGAAAATCCTAATTAACAACTAGCTTCGTAGATTTGTAAACAGGAAGTGTTTTTGTGACTTTGGCCTTCTGCACTCCTCACCCAATTAAAATGTTCCGTATGAGAATATGATATTTCATGACCTCTTGACTTCGGTTGAACTCCTCTAGGATATTAAAGAACACAAGAAGAGTTATTGTGGCAGTGTTTATTTAGAGCAGGGGTATCAAACTCATTTAGTTCAGGGGTCACATTCAGCCTAATCATCTCAAAATGGGCCAGACCAGTAAAATAATAACAGTGAAAAAAGTAAAATTATATTATGAAAATGTTTACATTGACAAAGTTTCCCTAAAAATGTGAATAACTTGAAACACCTGATATATCTTAAGAAAAATAATTGCAATTTTAACAATATTACGGCTCAGTTTATTATTCCTACATGTACTTATAAATCACAGTGGATTATGGAAGTAAATCTGTCTCATTAAACTTTGAATTATTAAAGCCATTGAATTTCTAGCACTGAAAACAAGTATCTGAATTTTTTTGTCTTGAATTTGACTCTTCATATTTTCAATACCCCATTTTCACTTTTATTTTTTAATGTTCATGAATTCAGAATACAAAAAAAAATCACATTTAAAACATTCAGGTTGTATAAATTCAAGTTACTCAAATTCAACAGGCCAAATTCACATGCCAAAATTTGAGGTGTAAAATTCAAATAACATAAATTTCAAGTATAAAATTCAGAACAAACATCCAGGGGTCTGTAGTTGACCGCCTTCCTGCATCGGCATCACATGACCAACTTAATGTAACTTGATTGGCTGGCTGTTGGTCCGACTTCAGATAGAACTGATTGCTCATCCTTGGTTTCCCAGATGTTTAATCTGAATTTTATACCTCAAATTTTGGCATCTGGATTTGGCCCATTGAATTTGAGTAACTTGAATTTATATTCCTTGAATTTTTTAAATGTGAATTTTTTTTATTTTGAATTTATGAGCATTGACAAATAAAAGTGAAAAGGGGGTATTGAAAATATGAAGAGTCGAATTCAGAGACAAAAAATCAGATACTTAATTTCAGTGCAGTGCTAGAAATTCAATGGCTTTTATAATTCAAAGTTTGATGAGATGGATTTACTTCCATAGTGGATCTACAAACACACCATGTTAAAATTACACTTACTTCTTTTAAGACATTTCAGGTTTTTCATATTTGTTCTGGTTATTCACATTTTTTGTGAAAGGATAGTTTGTAAATGTAAACATTTTCAGGTAATTTTTTACATTTTTTTTTACACTAAAACAGGAAAAAAATTGCAGATGTCATTATTTATATGTTCTTATAATAGTATTTTACTGGTCTGACCCCCTTGAGATCACATTGGTCTGTATGTGGAGCCTGAACTAAAATGGTTTTAACATTTGTGATTATTAATATCTTCAATGTAATTTTTGCATTTCACAAATTCATCCCACAGGCCAGATTGGATCCTTTGGTGGGCTGTTTTTGTCCAGCGGGCCGTGTGTTTGACCCCTGTGCTTTAGAGGGACTTGTTCAAGGTTCTGGGTGTCTTTGTTTTGCATTCACGTGGTGTTATCTTCTGATGCTGGGAGTGATAGAAGACCCCTAAAATCAATAATGGAAATTCAACATAAAGCAGCAGTGGTGTGAGCTGACCACTACCAGTGAGCCGCATACAGCATGTACATACAAAAAGGAGCACAGATAAGAAAGCATAAGAAAGGTTCTGGTATCATTTGCATTTAGGTCTTAAGGCCCAACAGCAGCCTCTACAGACTGACATGTTTATTACATCCCAGTAAATATTAAAGCAACAACAAACTGTAAAAACAAAATCTATATTTTTCTTTTGCAGGAGCTGAGTCACGGGTAGATCAGTCTGTCCTCATAAGCTCTGTACATGTTCATAAAACAGCAAGTACACATAATTTTATGTATAACACTTGGTATTATATACTTGGTGCTCATACATATTAGTAAAACATTGTCTCTTTTTAGTGTCTTTTTAGTTTATTTATTTATTTATTTTTAAACCAGCAACAAATATTTATTTATTTACCGAAACCATTTTCGACACAGTGATGTTAATCGTTAATATGCATAATATGTGATTATAGGCTTTACATTTTTATAGTATGGCATTTCTACTGTTACTCAAGCAAGCAATACTCAATATTCATTCCGCAACAATCTATACAAAATTAAAGTATAAACTATATTTATTTTTTAGGTTTTTTAAAAGCAGTGTTATTGTCACTCTCCCCCTTTTGAACAACAGTAATAGTTTCATATTTTACCCCTTTTTTCTGTGGTACCATCCTGTTATATATCTTCTATATTTTAGCTCATATGTCTTATATGTGACAAATAATTTCATTTTCTTATCTTGCAAATTTTGGTCATTTAGTCTTTTTTTTTTTTTTAACTTTGAAACACATTGACTCTATGCTTGCACATTATGTATGAAATGTGCTATATGGTAAAGTTTTTTCTATTATAAATGCCTTATTCTTATTCTGACCATATTTGATAACAATCCTAATTATTGCTGATTGACAGTAACAAGGCTGTTGTATATTAATCACACGGTTTTATCACTTTATAAGGCTCATACAGAACAAAGCATACAATGTACACTGTTTTGCTGCAACTGTCTGTATAGTTGTTTTAGTATATGTCGCAATTTGCATGCAAATAGATGTTTAGATATTTAATTTTTACATTTTATCCTTTATGCCATTTTTTTATCGTATGAGTTCGATGGCAAGTCAACGCACTGAAATTTTGTTTTAAATGTTCACTAGCTGGTGTATGTTTTTTTGAATGAAAATACAGTGGCTATTCTATTCTATTCTATTCTATTCTATTCTATTCTATTATTTCATGTACAACTATCTCCTTACTATCTCTATATAAGCAGTAATTGGAAAGTTATTTAGGAGAAACTATTTACTGCCAAATGTTAATGGCCTATAGAATGTGTTTAACTTATTAAAAGTCCTTTATCATAACTAATAAGAAACCAATATGCTATTAATATGTGCGTTAATAAGCAATTGTTTAACATTTAATATAAAGTGTTGCCATTTTACCCATTTTCAACACCATACAATTATTGCAATAACATAGAAATATCACAAACAGCATATACAACTTATAATGCTTCAAATGAGCTGTAACATACCCCCAGAGAATAGGAAATAATAGGCTTCATAAGGCTGCATGGTTTGCTTTCATGGGAGTGTCTGACTCTCCAGCCCATTAGTGTGTTATTCCCCCATATGGCCAGGTGTTCTATTGCTCGACTGAGGCATTTTATGTATCAGCACTTCTCTGTGACTTCCTTTATGTTCTCCCCTCCCATGATTTGCTTTCTCCTTGTCTAAATGAAGTGAAAATTGCACACTTGCATTGCAGTGTCCTCGTGGATTGCTAGACGAGGACACACACTGTGGAAACTTTCTGTCTTCATAATAATCGTGGCCTTATAGTCTGCTATTTTTTGTCTTTTTTATGTCAGTATGCGGCTACCTTTGTACCTCTTTTGTAATCGGTCATTCGACAAGGGACAATGAATGTGGCTATTGATGCAATTAAAAACAGATACAATGGATGCAATATGACTTACACTATACATATATGTATGTTAGAGTGTATATGTATATATGTATGTGTGTGCAGGGATTTGTAATATTATATAGCCATATCACATATGATGGGTGGTAATATGTACATAATACTTATTTTTCTCAAGGTGGAATTTATACATTTAATATAGAAATTAATATCAGTAAATTACATTATTATGAAGAGTAGTGATTAAAAAACAAGTGGTGCCTGGCACAACAAACCCCTCATACATTCATTCATTTTCTGAACCCGCTTTATCCTCACCAGGGTCATGGGGGTCACTTGGAGCCTATCCCAGCTACATGGGGGCGAAGGCGGGGTACACCCTGGACAAGTCGCCAGTTCATCGCAGGGCCCCGTCATACATATTGTAGCTTATTTTGGCATCGATCCAGCTGATGTCATCATGTCTATGCATGTGCTGATGTCAGCATATCAACAGCCTCTATATATGTGCCAAGTTTGAAGTAAATTGAAACAAAATTGATGTTTTTATAGACATTAGAAATTTCACCCATTATAAGTAAATGAGAGAAGAAAAAAGATTTGAAAAATTCATTAAAAAAATTTTAACTTTGACCTACTTTTCCCATAATGCAATGACATCTATTCTGTGTCACTGGCAATCTATTAACCAAATTTGGTATGAAATCACCCAATTGTTTTGCTCCTACAGACATTTGAAATTTCGCCCATTATATACTGAACAAAAATATAAACGCACCACTTTTGTTTTTGCTCCCATTTTTCATGAGCTGAACTCAAAGATCTAAAACTTTTTCTGTGTACACACAAGGTTTATTTCTCTCAAATATTGCTCACAAATCTGTCTAAATTTGTGTTAGTGAACACTTCTTCTTTGCTGAGATAATCCATCCACCTCACAGGTGTGGCATATCAAGATGCTGATTAGACAGCATGAGTTTTGCACAGGTGTGACTTAGGCTGGCCACAATAAAAAGCCACTCTAAAATGCGCACTTTTATCACACAGCACAATACCACAGATGTCACAAGTTTTGAGGGAATATGCAATTGGCATGCTGACTTCAGGAATCTCCACCAGAGCTTTTGCCTGTGAATTGAATGTTCATTTCTCTACCATAAGCCATCTCCAAAGCTGTTTCAGAGAATTCATGAAGAAGACTGTGCGAGGAAAATGGTGGTCACACCAAATACTGACTGGTTTTCTGACCCCCCTGGACCACCCAATACAGTAAACCTGCACATTTTAGAGTGGCCTTTTATTGTGGCCAGTCTAAGTCACACCTGTGCAATAATCCTGCTGTCTAATCAGCATCTTGATATGCCACACCTGTGAAGTGGATGGATTATCTCAGCAAAGGACAAAGGAGAAATGCTCACTAACACAGATTTAGACAAATTTATGAGCAATATTTGAGATAAATAAACCTTGTGTGTACACAGAAAAAGTTTTAGATCTTTCAGTTCAGCTCATGAAAAATGGGAGCAAAAACAAAAGTGGTGCGTTTATATTTTTGTTCAGTATATAATGGGCGAAATTTCAAATGTCTGATTTATATTTTTGTTCAGTGTGAGTAAATGGGAGAAGAAAAAAGACTTTAAATATTCATAAAAAATTTGAACTTTGACCTACTGTTCCCAAAATGTAATGAGATCTATTCTGGATCACTGGCAATCTGTAAACCAAATTTGGTATGACTTTAACCAACAATTTTGCTGCTAGAGTGTTAACAAACAAACAAACAAACAAACAAACCGAACCAAAAACAATACCCTTTGCCTCCCCTTCGGGGGTCAGAGCAATTAGCATTATACCTAAGAAAATTAAGGAAAATTAATTTAATGAGAATATTAGTTTAAACCAATAAGGAAGCTGCTAAGTAGCAATAATATATTTATGGAGAAGGGGTGGGAATAAATATGTTCTGAATTTCCTCCCAGTCCTTTTTCTATCTATAAATGAAGGGATCATATGAGTGATACAACAACAAAGTTCTATTCTATTCTATTCTATTCTATTCTATTCTATTCTATTCTATTCTATTCTATTCTATTGACAGTTAGTCTTCTTTACATGTTGGACATAAACTAAAATTTTCTGGTTAGGCTTTTAACAGCAAAGGTGAATATGACAAACAAGCATAAATGCAAACACTAGACAAACTGTAATATGAGTTAAGAGATAAAAACATAGACAAACTTAGACCAAAAACACTAGAAACCGCGATTAAAAAGTGATAAAGGAAAATGGACCTGACTTAAAGGTCTGATGATTGGATAATTCAGTGCTATGTCATAATCTTGTCCCATAAACCATGCTCAGCTATAGTGAACTGAACTGCAACAGTAGAGGTCACCCCCCCCCCCCCTCTTTAGAAGTCATCAGTGCATGGAGCTTTTAGGATTTGATGTACAGTGTTCTCCTGGTGTACTCTAATCAAACCTTAAGAGGCACATTCACACCTTCCTCCTACCTTCACTATAGCTGCCTTCCTCTCTCTCTCCATCTCTGCGCCCTTCCTCTATCCTGACACTGATTAGAAGCGAAGAGACAAATTAATCGGGGGAGCGCCAGGTTGCCAGCTTTTTCTGATGGAGGACATCCACGGAATTTTTAAGGGAAATGCGACGTCAACTTCCATCAGCGCTAAAGGGCCGGGGTGTGTGTGTGTGTAGGTGTGTGTGTGTGTTTGTGCAAGTGCAAGTATGGGTAGGAACAGCGCGGGGCCCATGCATAATCACCTTATTATATCCCTGTGAATGGAATAAGTGAATTGATCTGATTAGAGGTTGGATGAGAGAGAAAAGGCAAAAGGGGTGGGAGGGTGGGGGTGGCATGGAGAGAAGATCTGAATCTGGGGAGGGGAAGGGAAGGAAGTGGAAGAAGAGGAGGATGAGAAAAAAGCAGGAGGAAGAGGGGGATGTAGGAAGGACAAGGTGAGCATAAGGAAGGTGGACGGAAGAGGAAATGAGGGAAAAGAAGAGCCAAGGACAAAAAGGAGGAAAAGAATAAGATGAAGAAAGAGGCAAATAGGTTAGAGGACATATTTGCGTCTCAATACCACTTCCCTGATATCAGAATTTGGTCTCCAAGGTTTCCAATTTCACTGCTGTGTCTTAATATTGAAGGGAAAGCCAAAAGGTAGACATTAATCAAACCAGATTAAGATGATTAATTAGTAGTATCTGACCACACTGAGTTGCAAATGTGAGGAAGTTTGTGTTATCAGCTTCAAAAATAAGATGAAAAAAACCAGAGTAAAGATTAAAGATTTCTCCTTGGCTTTTGAAACCAAATGAGATGTTTGAAGGTACTATCTTTATTCTATTGTTTTTATTTAGTAGTAGTTTATTGTTCTTATTTATCTATTTTATTTATTTATTTATTCATTTATTTTGTTTTTAATTGTATGGCTTTTTAATGTATCTTGTATTTTATTCTTTTATCTGGGTTTTATTTATTCTTCTGTATAGCACTTTTTCCTTTTTGTACAGTTTCTAGGTCTTTAAATCTATTCTGTATTTTATTTTTCTGTTTTGGTTTTAATTATTCTTCTGTACAGCACTTTCGTCCACTGCTGTTGTTTTTAAAGTGCTTTATAAATAAAGTTGGATTGGATTGGATTAAAAGAAGCATAAAAAACTCCAGGCTTAATGGGGGTTTACGTAATATTTCTACTTTCAAATATTTAACAAGATGAATTATGAACGTGGTAATGACCTTTAGACAATCAGGGCTGCCATGAACCTATGCCCCATGTTGCCCCTCCCCCACCAGCACCCACCACCCTACTATCCCCTCCCCTCATTTGTGCTTCTCTTGTCTGCCCCCATGACCGTGCACTGGCCCTGGAAGACCTGAAAAATGTGGGCCACTGGTGTCCAAATTTGATGTATCAATCCTGATTTGATCTTGAAAATTAAGATCAAGGTCAACGCCCAAAGATCCCATCCAAGAACTTCTGGAGTTGCACTTAAATACCAAACATGAAAGAGATCAGATGATCTGGTGAAGAGTAATCATGTTGATACTGACAGAAAAGTGTCAAGTGTCAAAGAAAGTGACAAGGTGATAAAAACTGCAGCACTGGACATAGTTCTTAAAGAAAAAAAATAGGACCAATGGCCCTGTAGCTTACCGGCCAAATTAAAAGCTTTGGGAAATGTATCCAGATGCCATTTATTATCACCCAGTTCTGTGTATTTATTATATTACAGAAATAGCCCATGTTTTGGTCATATTCCAATCAGATCTGTAAAAAATTCAAATTCCAACTTGATATCATTGATACTTACTGATTTATTGGATCAATCCACTTCCTATCTGTTATAATGGGAAAATTTTTCAAAGTCGCACCAAATCCAGAATCAGATCTGGATCGAAATAATTGCAATACCTTGTGTTGACATCATCATACAGAAGCTGTATACCAAGTTTGAAGTTGATCAGAACTGTAATTTCGGAGAAAAAGACAATTGAAATTTTTTCCCCATAAGAGCCCATGTTAAATTTTCCATAAGTTCCCGGATCCAGAAGAAGATCCTGATCAGCATGTGGACATTATGTTTTGGTCATCTCCCCATCAGGGCTGGACTGTTGAAATTTCAACTTGATATCATTTATATTTACTGAGTTATTGCATTGATCCACTTCCTATCTCTTCTAATGGGGAAATTTTTCAAAGTCGCATCAAATCCAGAATCAGATCCAGATCCAAATAATTTCACTAACTTTTGTTGACATCATCATAAAGAAGCTGTATACCAAGTCTGAAGTCAATCTGAATTGTAGTTTCAGAGAAGAAGACGATTTAAATTTTTGTATCAGACGACAGACGACGCCGACGGACGCCGCATGTCAGCCGGTAAGCTAAAAATTGATCCTGAAATGATACATGGGTGAGTTTGATTCCGAGGCTAGTGAAGGAATAATGTTATTGTGTGATGTTATCTTCTTTGTTCAGTTGTCATTTGTTGATCTGCGGCTCCGACTAAACGGTGACAGTTCTGACCTTGTTTGTTCGATTCCAAACAGGTCTTTAGTTTAACTATTGACAACACAAACTGTCCAGAAAACAGAGGTGATTTGTGTTTTACTGTTGCTGATTTCAGTCGAAAAACAGAGCTAAGCTAACAGTGCTAAGCTAACAGAGCTAAGCTAACAGACCTATAATGTAAACTATCAGCTGATACAACATGTGAAGATTATAAGACAGTGTTATTTTGACCGACTGTCAAAATAAGTGGCTATGAGTTTTATTAAATAACGATGATGATGCTATAATACAGATGTGTGTAAACAATGAGCTTTATACTTTATTCAGTGACTGATACAGTCTGTAGATACATAGTGTTGATCCATTGGTGGTTTTGGTCCTAGGTGTGATGTAATTCATGACTTCACCCTGCGGTTGACAGTGTGGAATATCAATATAGCATATAAACCCTTTAAAATTTCAAAGCAAATATATCTATGGTGGTTTGGAATACTTCACTTTTTTTTAATTTTATCCTGTCTTTTCTCTAATCTAGAATTCATTTAAATTAAAATCACCGATTTTATTTTTCAGCACTTATAGTTCAACACGTGTCCGCTTTCAGAGTCAGATTCCAGTTCTTATGCAAAAGATTAGATTTTTAAGTAGAGGCTGAGTAAATTTGATAGAAAAAGCCCTTGTGTTAAGTTTTCTAATCACCAGCAACTTAACAAATCTAACAGTTTTGTTAAATCTCTTTTAGCCTTCATGTGTAATGTGAGCATCCAAAAATCTATAACAACATAATGTTACAATTAAAAACACAACGGGAGTTAGTAACTTTGAGATGAGGTTGTTAGTTTGTTTTTTCTAAAGCCAAAGGAGAACTTTATCCATAAATTATTCCATTCAAAAATACTTGAATACAACATATCAGACCGTGTACATGTGCAACCGTGATGATGTAAATATGTAAATAATACTTAACTTAATTTTAGATTTTTTGATTTTTAATTCAAATTCTTTATTTATATAAACTTTTATATAAATACCAAATTTTTCATTTATTTATTTTTTCTTTTATATATATATATTTTTTTTTTACCTGTCTTTTCTCTCAATGATTGCTTGTTCTATGTTGCTGCTGTTTGTGAAATTTCCCCATAGTGGGATAAATAAAGTCTTATCTTATTATTTGCTCCGTGTGTTTCCAATTGTTTCACCTGCATCTGTAAAAAGTAATAATTGGATATTTTATATGGAGTTTCTCTGCCGTATGGCCGCTCTTTACATCATCACAAACTTCTTTCTAGGTTCTTAATATCTTATCTTGTCCTATTTTTCCTCTAAAAACTCTGGATTCACCACAGACGAGTCCCTGCATGCGAACACACACATCACCCAATTAGCAATTGTCAGGGAAGGCACGGCAGTAGATCATAATTAGAGCCAATCAAAAAGAAGCGTACAGCCTGTTACTTCCTGCCAGCCAGCCAGTTGGTCCATCTGGCCATACTTAGGCCTTCTGTGCTCTGCTAACTCTCCCACAACAACTAATAGATCGCTTTCATTTATGGGATAACTTGAATGCATCTTCTGTTGTGTGGAGTTTTAATGATTTTTTCTGCTTTTCTACCTCAGCATCCTCATTTATTTATCTGATGTTTTCACCATCAAGGTGAATGTGTGGTGTTAAAAGAAGATCTGAATATACAAAATATACACGGCCTAATTCAAGTCAGATTCATTTCATATATCAACATCACAAGTTTGTCTCAAACGGCTTTACACTTGTTTTGTTTGTTTGTTTTTCGAAGACTGCATTAAAATCAAACAACAAAAGAATTATATAAAAGAAAGTCAAACATTCGAAAAGGAGCTGGATGAAGTTTAAGTTATGATCTCCCGTCCCCGTACTCTATCCTTCACCTACCCTAAACTCCTGTCAGACTTTCAGATTCCTTAAGTAACTCAAAAATCCTACAAATATTAGACTAAATTCTGACTCTGCACAAAATACAAAATTGCTGTACATATCAAAGATAGACTGTCCATTTAGTGCTATACTTAGTAACTTACTAACATTTAGTGCTATACCCTAGTGTTTTTCAACCTTGGGGTCGGCCGGGACCTCATGTGGGGTCGCCTGGAGTTCAAATGGGGTTGCCTAAAATTTCTAGTAATTGACAAAAACAAAATTACTAATAAAATATATATGGTCAGTTGTAAGACAATCACAATTCATAAAAGACATGACAAACTGTGAAGCTGAAACTGAAGCACTGTGGTACTGTTTATCTTTCAAATGTTCATTGTGGTCGGTTTCAGATGCTGCAGCTCTTTCATAATTCATAGTTTGAGTTCTTGTTTGTTCAGTATTAATTGTCAGCCTTGTAAACACAAGCTGGACTGACTGTACATATCCTGACCAAGGAAAATAAAATTCTCACTTTGTGCAGTAATCTACACCTGGTTTTTCTTCCTCCGTCCATAATAATATACATTATATAGACTAAATGTTGTCTAAAATTAACTTTTATTTGTAACATTGTATAGCAAACTATTACACAATCAAAAACAAATTAATTTTAGCAAAAAAAAGTCTCAGTTCTGAATGTCTGGGGTCGCCAGAAATTTGTGATATTAAAATGGGGTCAGGAGCCAAAAAAGGTTGGGAACCACTGCACTAATCCTATCAATCCAGGTAAATAATTGGTGTAAAATGCAGTTATTCATCTTTTCAGGGTCATCAGATATGATCCATTTGGATGTTCAGAGGATCTGTAGTTATCATGGAAACACTATCATCTTCTACAACATTGATTCACCAGTAAAACCCATAGAGTTTGATCCATGACAGTGGATGGACACAGTTGTTTTATACTCATTTAATTATATATTTTACCGAAAATTCACTTTTTCTTCATTTTTTTTTTCTGTTTTTAGGTTTACGTTTAATTGCAACATAGAATAGCAAACTATTACATGATCAAAAACAAATTAATTTTAGCAAAAATAACAGTCTCCGTTCTGAATGTCTGGGTTCGCCAGAAGTTTGCGAAATTAAAATGAGGTCATGAGCCAAAAAACATTGGGAACCACTGCTATACTGCAGTTAGCCCACGATTCAAGTAAAGAAAAAACTAATCCAGCCAAAAAAAAATGTTTATAGGGGGAGTGAAAAACATGGAAGAAACCTCAGAAAAAGTCACAGAAGAGGGTCTGGTCTTCCACATCAATGCGGTAGATGTTGTGCATGAGGAAATCTGCACATAAAATATAGATTCACATGTATCAATATATGAAGAACTAGTGGAAGAGATGACGGGTAGCACCTAAATCTCACTCTGAAATAGGAACCTCAACCAAAACAGAATGAAGGGGACTCACCATTCACACAAACACTGAGAAGAGATGATTCAGGATGGTCCATGGTCCAGCCCAAGGCATGCTGGGTAAAGGGGAGTACTGAAAGAGGAGAGAGAGGGAGAAGGAGAAAGGTACATGAACAGAAAAACAAAAGACTAGAATAATGCATTGGTTTAAGGTATTGCCAGTCTCATCAGCAGGACATTTCTACTCATTCACTCCAAGCTCAGTTAGTGCTCAATTCACATTTTTCTTGGCAGTTCACATTATTTCTTTCTTTCTTTCTTTTTTTTTTTTTTTTTTAACTGGCCAATATCAGATTCCAGTGTGAATTTCCATTGCCCTGAACTGACCCACATGAGCAAAAGAACAATTGGATCAATCACAGATTACAGACCTCAGCTCTTCCACGTAGAATAATTCCACTATGATGTAAATACACTAAAGAAGGGGTTCTCAATTTTTTTTTTTTTTTTTTTTTTTACGGTGGAGTACCCTCTGAAATATATATTTTTAGTCAAGTACCCACAACTCTCCCTTCAGCAATTTTGATTGGAAAAAATGAGGCAAAATGTGTTCCTGCGCCAAAGATGTCTGTTCACAACTTCAACAACAAATATTAAAAATAATAAATCTTTATAAGCAAATTTTGTGCGAAATATAAACAGAAAAGATCCCTCTTTCATTACTCAAAACAATTTATTCAATGGTCATGAATGAATAAATGAACCTTTCATCAACAAAAATAATGACTTGATTACTCAGATAAACTCATCTCGAATAATATAAAATAGAAATGTCCTTAAAATGTTACCAAAGCTTAAACAAGAAGGCAGACAATAATAATAATAATATAAAAAATTTAAAAAAAAATATTGAAATGAAATAAGGCCAGGAGTGTACATTTTATATATATATTTTTATTTTATATGAATTGTGTTTTATATTTCAGCATTAATTTTCATTATTACCTCAATCCCAGAAGGGGAGGCAAGGGGTATTATGTTTGGTTCGGTTTGTTTGTTTGTTTGTTTGTTAACACTCTAGCAGCAAAACTATTGGTTGAATTCATACCAAACTGACATTATAGACTGCCAGTGACCCAGAACAGATATTATTATATTTTAGGAAAAGTAGATCAGAGTTCAAATTTTTTATGAATTTTTTACTCTTGAATCTAGATCAGTGGTTCCCAACCTTTTTTGGCTCGTGACCCCATTTTTAACATCACAAATTTCTGGCGACCCCAGACATTCAAAACAAAGAATCTTTTTTTTCTTTTTGCTAAGATTAATTAGTTTTTGATCATGTAATAGTTTGCTATACTATGTTGCAAATAAACATTAATTTTAGATGACATTTAGTCTATATAATGTATATTATTATGGACGGAGGCAGTAAAGCCAGGTGTAGATTACTGCACAAAGTGAGAATTTTATTTTCTTTGGTCAGGATATGTACAGTCAGTCCAGCTTGGATTTACAAGGCTGACAATTAATACTGAACAAACAAGAACTTAAACTATGAATTA
Source organism: Sphaeramia orbicularis (assembly GCF_902148855.1). NCBI lineage: Eukaryota > Metazoa > Chordata > Actinopteri > Kurtiformes > Apogonidae > Sphaeramia > Sphaeramia orbicularis. Next base: position 10,750,564 of record NC_043960.1, read on the forward strand.
TGAAAGAGCTGCAGCATCTGAAACCGACCACAATGAACATTTGAAAGATCAACAGAACCACAGTGCTTCAGTTTCAGCTTCACAGTTTGTCATGTCTTTAATGTATGTGATTGTCTCTCTCAACTCACCATATATTTTTATTAGTCTTTTTTTTTTTTTTTTTAATCAATTGCTAGAAATTCCAGGCAACCCCAAAGTTGAAATACACTGAGCTAATATTAAGTACAGGTTCTGATCATGTTCTTTAATAAATCTTTGTAATGCAGTGTTCAAAGAATGTGTTAGCGTATTAATGATTTCCAATATTGTTCCTGTGACGGTAAATGTTAACTAAAGATTTGAACTGCTACATTCATGTGATGTTCTGAAGATGCTCTCAGGATTTTTGTGGAAATTTCTCGAAGTACGTTTTTGCAACATGATGTACTAGCATGAACAAACCAGGTTTTTACAAAGGTTCTTAACAACAAACAGAATTGAACAGAAGTATCATAAATTGTAAGTTCTTAAATGCACATAATACACACATATTATTACTGTAAACCGACCACAACGAACATTTGAAAGATAAACAGAACCGCAGTGATTCAGTTTCAGACTCACATTTTGTCATGTCTTTAACCCTTTCATGCATGAATTATGAAAACCTTTGTCAAGATTTTTTTTACCTGATTGTTTTTATTCCTCTTTAGGCATGAAAAAAAAAAAACAATGCGATTGAAATTTTTTTAATGAATGTATTTTTTGTAGAGTTAGAAAAACCATGAAACAAAGAAACATGTATATCAGAAAGTGATGTACTGTGTGACAGTTATAAAATAAAATATTTTCAGTGCAGCTAATCTTATGTGACTAGTTGTTACTCACTTCATGGAGATAATTTGAAAAAAAAAAAAAACAAACAAAGCTTTTTGCTTTTGTTTTGTTTGGTTTATGTTTTTTGGTATTTATATATATATGTATATATTCTTTGCATGGAGCCTATCCCAACTGCAGGTTCAGAGAATGAATAAATAAATGAACACATATCCATTTTACTACAGAATTTTCTTTCTTGTACATATGTGATTTTACTTTTGGTTTTCAGGGTAAAATTTTTTTTTTTTTTTTTTTTTTAATGCTTATTCTTATTTTCATTGTGGGTCTGGTTCTTGTATACCTTGTTAAAAAAAAAAAAAAAAAGAAAAGAAAAATGCTAAGTGTGGCTCTGAATTCAGGTTTTTTTTTGTTTGTTTGTTTTTGTTGGACAGTGACTATTTATATTTTTCTGTCAGATTTGTATTGCCTGAATTGTTGAGTTTGTGTTTGTTGTGCCATACTTTTCCATAAAAATATTAATATAAAATATGCAAAAAAAAAAAAAAAGTTTAAGAAAACTGTTTTTCTTATAGTCTAATTGCAATTAGCAACTGATTTACACTCAAACATGTCACTGCAGCTCAGGTTTATCAAAAACAGCAAAATTACAGTAATGGTATGAATGTGAGTGTATGGGATGGTGCATAAGCGTCCACTTTGTTGGCTGAAATGGAACTAAAACAACAAAACCTGTGAATATACAAGAGAACAGCTGGAGAAGAACTGTCCACTGTAGTGACCACTATGCATGAAAGGGTTAATGTATGTGATTGTCTCTCTCAAGTCACCATATATATTTTTTTTTATCAGTAAGTTGTTGTTTTTTTATTATTTTTAGAAATTTTTTAGAAATTTCAGGCGACCCCATTTGAATTCCAGGTGACCCCAAGGTTGAAAAACTCTGATCTAGACTGTTAAGACTGAGGTGAAATCATGAAAGGATCCATAGTCACAGTTTTACAAATTGGAGTCACAAATGAGCAAAAAATGTGATTTCAGGC